>NW_017671843.1:180610-244911 GCF_001879085.1 Nicotiana attenuata | reverse complement strand
CTTCTTATCAGGAAGCTTATACCTTTCAGTACACCCATGATCTGCTAAAGACCTCACATTTACTTATCGTAGGCATCATACAAAAATCCAATTCCTCTGACTCAGCTCTTCCTCAACTATCTCTCTTTCCAACCTTCTTTCCGGATGTAGGTATGGTCTTATCACGAATGAACTAGAATTTTGGAATTTGAATTCTTATAAGTGAGCTCTACCACACGATCTACAGTAAGAAGAAAGATTGACCATCCTAAATGCCCTGTAGCCTCCTGCTTATAAGTGTGGTGCAAGACACACCCATAAACAAGACTATACTAGACGCGACTTGTAGACTCCCTAGGACAGAACTGCTCTGATACCACTTTTGTCACGACCCAAACCGATGGGCCGCGACGGGTACCCGGTACCTTACTCAACCAAGTACCAACGTAACGTATCTTTCTTATTACATAATCATATACACGTTACATGCGAGCCTAATAGGCTAACATAATCATTTATAAACTCAAAACATAGGCCGACAAGGCCGTACAATCTTTCATGTACACAACATATGTCTACAAGCCTCTAAGAGTACATAATTGTCATAAAGGTCGGGACAGAGTCCCGCCATACCAAAAATACACGTCTAAATCATACTAACCAAACACGCAACTCCGAAGCAAATGGAGCGCACCAACATCTTCCGCTGAGCTGATAGCTTACTTGGAGGGCTCTCGACCTTTCTATCTGGACCTGCGGGCATGAAACGCAACGTCCCCAGGCAAAAGGGACGTTAGTACGAATGATGTACTGAGTATGTAAGGTACATAAATAAGCACAAAACAGACATGGAAGAAATATAGAGTAAATGACTCCACCTATAAATCTGAAAACTTTGTAAATCATAAAATAATTATAGTATCATGCATATGCGTATGAATGTCATGTCGTGCATAGGTACATGTCTCATAACATCATCAGCCTCTGAGGGCATCCCATCATATCATCTTGGCCACTGTGGGCAAAATCATCAACGTATACCAGCTGATCAGGTGGTGGTGCGTATATAACGCCATAACCTATCCCATATCCCATATACATATATATACATACATATATATGCGTATATGACGCCATCTGGTCATGGGTCAATGTACATGAATGCAATGCATGAAAAGTACGTTAATAAAATCTTTCGGAATGTCATAAGACCATTTTGCCTTTGAGTAATATCATAAAGTAAACTCTTTTCAGCTTTCATATTTTTCTGAGACCCATGAACAGATGATAAAATATTATGACGCATGGAAATTCATGAACATAGATATCTCTAATACTTCTACGAATAGAGTTATTCATGGAATTTGTGCATTTCCACGTTTCGTTCATATCATATGGATCATGCCAAAAGAAAGAAGGGATAGCCTTAACATACCTGTTCCTAGAATTATTCGAATGAAATGAAGCTTCTGGTTCAGTGAAATATGTTGAACGAGAATTTGATTGAATCCGTTGAAATTTTTGAAACGAAACTGTTCATGCTTTTCACGTCTTGGTGTAGTATGACAATTAGCTTTTAATTTGTAAAATGTTTCTTGCTTTTGAACTTACAATTTCTTGGTTTCAAGCCAAAGCCATGAAATTGAAATGAAGCCAAAGACATGAAATTGATATGAAGCCAAAGACATGAAATGAAGCCAAAGACATGAAATGATTTGGTTTCAACATTCCTCGTTTCAACGCTTTTAGGAATTGGTTTCAAAGTTCTTAGGACTTAACTTTGAGTCAAAGATATGAATTGAAGCTAAAGACACTAAATGAAGCTAAAGGCAGATTGGATATAGTTCTCCAAGTCTTTCAAAGACTTAACTTTAAGTCCTGATTAAGTTACTCATAGGTAGCCACCTAGAATTATGACTACTTAGTCATTTTCTAGGTGTGTGGCTTCTTGCCACGTTTGGTTGGGGGGGGGTGGGGAGGGATTAATTTATTTAATTATTTATCCACTTATTAGTTAATTGGGTAATATCCTATTACCCGGTAATTAATCACTTACCCGCATAATTTAAAAATTACCATAAATTACTTAAATTTTATTTATTTTTAATAGACTTCATATATACTTTATATATTATACTACCGTGGTCATATGGTACCTTGCATGGTACTAGTCCATAAATATCGGGTATTTTAGCTCGGGCCATATTTTATCCCAAAATGCCAAATTTCATTGAAATTCATTTTCTTCGACTTGCTCCCCCTTTCACCTTCACGAATTTTACTAATCACTTGTGAAATAGCATAATCCTTATAATCTTCAAATAATCTTTTACTTGGACTGCTGTCAATTACCTTACGACAAATTCAACGTACAATACTTCAGGGTGTAACATCTTCGTAACTTAATATTGCGAAGCGTAACATCACCGTAATGTAATACTGCTGGGTGCAACACTGTCGTAACTTAATACTGCAAAGTGTAACATCGACGTAATACTGCGGGACGTAACACCCAACCTCATAACTTCTTTCATTGGTGAAACTTTCAAAAACACCTTGTCACCAACCATGAAGTCTAAGTCACGATGCCACTTGTCAGAATAGGAATTTTGACGATTCTGAGCCGCTATCAGTCTTTCTCTGATTAGCTGGACATTCTCTAAGGCCTCACAAACAAACATTGGACCAATCAATGGCACCTCTGCTGGTTCAAACCAATCCACTGGAGACCTACATCTTCGCCCATACATCGCTTCATAAGGAGCCGTACCAATGCTGGCCTGATAGCTATTATTGTAAGCAAATTCTATAAGTGGCAAGTGATCATCCCAATTACCTCCAAAATCTAAAACACACGCATGCAACATATCTTCGAGAGTCTGAATGGTCCTTTCTGCCTGACCATCGTTCTGTGGATGGAAAGCGGTGCTCAAATTGACCTTGGTACCTAATCTTTTCTGAAATGCCTGCCAAAAATGCGTCGTGAACTGAGGGCCTCTGTCAGATATGATTGAAACTGGAGTACCATGCAATCGGACTATTTCTTTGATGTACAACTGTGCATACTGCTCTGCAGAATTTGTCGTCTTTACTGGTAGAAAATTCGCGGACTTTGTCAGTCGGTCTACAATAACAAAAATTAAATCATGCTTACGGTACGTGCGAGGTAGACCTACTACGAAATCCATATTAATCATCTCCTACTTCCACTATGGTATCTCTATATCTTGAGCTAGGCCACCAGGCCTCTGATGCTCGGCTTTGACTTGCTGGCAATTCAAATATTTAACTACATGATCTGCTACTTGTTTCTTCATGCCTTTCCACCAATACAACTCTTTCAAATGTAGATGTATTTTGGTAGCACCTGGGTGGATAGAGTACCTCGAACCGTGAGCTTATTCCAATATGGCCTTCCTAAGACCATCTACATCAGGCACATATAACCGATCACTCAACTTCAAAACTCCGTCACTTACTAGAGTGAAAGCAATGATTTCTTTGTTTCTGACTCCTTCTTTTAACTTCGATAAGTACGGATCTTCGTCTTGCTTAGCCTTAACATGCGCAACAAGGGAGGATTGCGCTAAGGCATAAATAGTTATACCTCCTTCTTTGGTCTCATCCAATCTAATTCCATCATTTGCCAGTTTTTGAATTTCTCGATCCAAAGTTCGCCTTTGCACTGCAAGATGGGCCAAGACACACATTGACTTCCTACTAAGTGCATCTGCTACTACATTAGCTTTGCCCAGGTGATAAAGGATATTGATGTCATAATCATTCAGTAGCTCGAGCCACCTTCTCTGCCTCAAATTTAATTCTTTTTGCTTGAAAATGTACTGGAGGCTTTTGTGATCTGTAAAAACTTCAGAATGCTCGCCATAAAGGTAGTGTCGCCATATCTTTAATGCAAATACCACTGCTGCAAGCTCCAAGTCATGTGTGGGGTAGTTCTTTTCATGATTCTTTAACAGCCTGAAGGCATGAGCAATAGCTTTTCCATTTGTATAAGAACACAACCGAGACTAACTCTGGAGGTATCACAATACACTGTGAACCCACCCAAACCTGTCGGCAAGGTTAATAGAGGTGCAGTGGTCAACCTCTTCTTTAACTCTTGAAAACTCTGCTCACAAGCGTCTGACCACTGGAACTTATCTGCTTTCTGAGTCAACTTAGTTAATGGAGCTGCAAGTGAGGAAAAACTCTCTACAAACCTTCTATAGTAGCCAGCTAACCCCAAGAAACTCCTGATTTCGGTTGGCATTGTCAGCCTAGGCTAGTTCTTGACTACTTTTGTCTTCAGAGGGTCCACTTTTATGCCTTCACCAGATACCACGTGGCCTAAGAATGCCACTGACTGCAACTAGAACACACATTTTGAGAACTTGACATAAAGCTCATTCTCCTTCAAGGTCTGCAAGGCTATTCTGAGGTATTCTGCATGATCTTCCTTGCTCTTAGAGTATACCAAAATATAACCTATAAACATGATAATAAAGGTATCTAGGAATGGCTTGAAAATTCTGTTCATGAGGTCCATGAATGCAGCTGGGGCATTTGTCAACCCGAAGGACATTACTAGAAATTCATAGTGCCCGTAGCGAGTTCTAAAGGCTGTTTTAGATATATCTTCTTCTATGATTCTCAACTGATGGTACCCCGACCTCAAGTCTATCTTTGAAAAGTACTTTGCACCCTGAAGTTGATCAAATAAATCATCAATTCTTGGCAGTGGGTCTTGTTCTTAATGGTAACTTTATTCAACTGCTGATAGTCAACGCACATTCTGAGAGATCCCTCTTTCTTCTTGACAAACAGGACCGGGGCACCCCAAAGTGAAACACTCGGCCTGATAAAGCACTTGTCAAAGAGGTCTTTCAATTGTTCTCTCAACTCATTAAGTTCTGCTTGAGCCATCCTATAAGGAGGTATAGATATGGGCTGAGTGCCTGGCATAAGATCAATGCCAAAGTCTATGATTCTTTCATGAGGATGTCCGGGAAGGTCATCTGGGAAAACTTCTAGAAATTCTCTAACAACTGGGAGAGATTGAAGAGCTGGTGGTTATGATTCTGGATTAATGATGTGAGCCAAATAGGCGAGACACCCTTTACTGGCTATTCGTTATGCCTTAAGGTAAGAAATAAACTTATCTACAAGCGACGCTGAACTACCCTTCCACTCTAAGACTTCTTTATTTGGAAATTGGAACCTGACTATCTTGGCACGACAATATAACATGGCATAGCAGGAAGACAACCAATCCATACCCATGATCACATCGAAATCCACCATTTCTAACTCTATGAGATCGGCCTCGGTGTTGCGACCTTGGATTGAAACTATACAACCTCTAAAGACTCTTATGACTCTCACTGATTCGCCAACTGGTGTAGATACTAGGAATGGCTCACTAAGTTGTTACGGTTCTAGCCCGAGGTTAAGTGCAAAGTATGGAGTCACATACGAAAACGTTGAACCTGGATCCATTATGGCATAAGTATTATGTGAGCAGACTAAAATAATACCTGTACTAACTTCTGTAGATGCCTCTGCACTTTGACGATCAAGTGTAGCAAACAAACGGGGTTGTCCACCTCCCTGAGTAACTCGATCTGCGCCTCTGCCTGCTCCATGCCCGGTCCGATTATGAGAACCACGAGCTTGAGGTGGTGCAACTGCAGTAGCTGAGGAACTAGAAGGACGAGTTGATCCACCACTGAAATTACGTTGCAACTTTTGGCAGCTTGCCTTTATATGACCAATGTCTCCACATGATAGCAACCATGAAACCCGAGCTTGCACTGACCTGAATGTTGCCGCTTACATGTTCCACAATGACCTTTTTGGTGTGAATGGTTCTCAGCGTGACTCTGGCTATGTGAGGATGATGTCCTAAAATTCTGATTCTGGCGAGACTGGTTTCCATAACTCTTAGTACGTCTGAAAGAAGATCCAACACCTGACTGATGACTGGACTGAGCTGGTGCTAAGGACTCTTTATCGGAGGAACCCCTTCCACTTCCACTGGATGTACCATTAAACCTGCCCACTGTCTGGGCTTTCCTTTGTTGTCTGTCTTTTTCTAAGTGCTTGGAAAATCCCACAACAGAGGAGAAGGCTGTCATCCCTACCGCTGCAGCTGATGTTGTATCCTTAATGTGGTAAGCTAAACCGCCAACAAACCTGCGAATCTTTGTTTTTTCTTTCTTAACCATATGAGGAACATGCTTAGCTAACCTTATGAATTCCATGTAGTACTCTTGCACACTTTTATTCCCTTTCTTGAGTTGTTCGAACTCTGTAGCCTTAGATTCCCTACCTCTTCTGGGATAAAGGTAGCCGTGGAGGCCTCTTCAAATTCTTCCAAGTAGGCGGACCATCATCTTCATCTCTTTCCTTTTCCCACATCTCAAACCAAGCTCCAACCACATCTCTAAGCTGGTAAGCAGCCAACTCCACAGCTTCATCATCAAATGCTTTCATTGCTCGGAGGGCTTTCTTGACACCCTCCAGCCACAACAATGGATCTTCATCAACTATAGAACCATGGAACACTGGAGGACTCAACTCCAAAAATTCATTCTCTCTTGAGGACTCAGAATTGTTCTGTCTATTTGATTGAGGTGGAATCTCATCTCTTCTCTCGTTCTGGTTTGCCATAAAGGCTTTAAACATCTCCATAGCACTGTTGACAGCATTAAACATCTGACCCACCTCAGGAGATATAGTTGTCTGAGCTGGAGCTGACATTGCGGGCGGTACTGGATCATCATGTTCCACCCCTTCTTCATGCTCAACCTGCAGTACTTGAACCCCCTTTGCGGATTTACCCTTCCTTTTCTGAGTTGAAGCCTTCTTAGTTTTACCTTGAGCCACAATGGTAGCAATAGTTTCTTGAGCAGCATCCTGAGTTTCGGTGTCAGAGTTGCGAGTACGAGCCATTTTTGTGAGTTTTGGAGAAAATAATACATTAGATAATTTCTTAGAGGCAGGCTCTACCGCACGATCTAAAGTATTAAAAAAATAAGACTTTTCCTAAATGTTTGTAGTCTCCTATTTATAAGTATGGCGAGCTTCATACCCATAAACAAGACTCTACTAACACGACTTCATAGACCCCTAGGACTCCATAAAACTGAGGCTCTGATACCAAGTTTGTCACGACCCATTTTCTGAACAAGCCGGGACCGGCACCCAATCACTAAACATGACCGAGCGAACCATCTACGCTTATCAAATCTATTATAATTTCAAACTTTATATGCCACAAGGCACTTTTGTAACCAAATACTTTTAAATAATTTAAATATCTAAAATAAGCCAACTTCAAAACTTTATTCGTAGTAACCAATAAAATACTACTAAGTTATTATCAAAAACATCTGAATCTTAACCCCTCGACTGTGTCTATGAAGCCTCTACTGATAAACTGACGCACTGCTCAGAACATGAGATTTCCTGGCCAGTTCTCTAAGTAAACAAAGAAATAGCTAAATAAAGATGACTCAAAGAAATACTCCACGAACAAAAGCGGAGCTCACCAATAGCACTGGAAGGGAGGGAAGTCCTAAACTATAGCCTGCTCACCTGCAAAACCAGTTCCTACGTTGTACCGCAGACCAACGTAGGTTCCCAAAAAAGAACGTCAGTACCATCCATTGTACTCAGTGAATCTCAACAACAGGGAGACGAAACTTTAATACAATACACATTACGAGCAAAGAATCTAAATGCATAGAAAACATAAAGCCTCTGAGAAAAATTCTAAAATAATTGCATAATAGCAGTTTATGAATATCCTAAAAGAAATTCTTTTACTTTTCTTAAAAATATTACTTCTCTTTATACTTTGGGAGTTCCAACTGTCCTGACTTAATTCTGTCTCAGTCACCGTATGATCGGCACGGGTTCGATCCCAACCTGATCGAATAGGCCCAATCCACGAGGTGCCACTCGCTTCATGGTTCTCAATGCTCATGTATCATATCTCAGCATGGCTAAGTAGATTCTCAGCAATGAGACCCTCGGCTCGTGTGCTCCCTACTTTGGCACAAGTAGTTTCAGAAAGTCAACGCCTTGGTCAGGACCCTCGGCCTGGACGATAACCTCTTCTCAGAATAAAGGATACTCCCAAAAAAAATTTCTTTCTAAAACTTCTTCTTGTGACTTTTCAAGTCTAAATCTTTTCTTATTGAAACATCATGTACATGCTCATGCTGGTATCCTTAAATGTAAAGCATGACATAAGAATGAAATAAACATCAAAAAGTATTTCTATAAATTCTTGCTTCTTCATAAATTTTCAACTTAAAAATAGCATATAAGAATAACGCAAAAATCTGAAAATTTATGCACACATATCATAATAAACCATCTAAACTTTTGTAGAACAATTCTAAGTTAATAGGTACTCACTCGTTCCAATTAAGTAAATATAAACTCATTTAAGCAATTCATCAAACACCTTATATGCGTGCTTTTGTGAGTTAAACCACTTTAGTAAAGGGTTGTATCAACTGACCTCAAAACTTTTCGAGCCAATACGTAGACCCCAGTCCAATTTATACCCATCAAATAATTGATTCTACAACAACCAGTACATTTTAATTAATTTTAAAGTTTCACACCTAAACATAAAGTTTACTATTGATATAGAGGAAGAAGGAAATTAACTATTTTATTCTTACCTACTACTACTTTAGGATAATTGACAATAGGAAATTTTATATACCTGAGTTAAAGAATTGGTGGTTTGTAAAGAACCTTAGGCTATAGACTTTTTGAGCCTATAGACTTTTATTTGGCACCCACATTACAAGCCTATACCCTTTTTTTCATAATTGACATTGTTTTTGATCCTTTTACATCTTAAAGTACTTTAGTTGTGAAATGAGCGCTTGAAGAAGTAAGGAGGGAATGTGGGGTGGCTTTTGAGTGAAACCAATAAAAGAAAGAAGGGTGCACTTGTTTTGTAAAATAATACACCACTACCGAATGTTGAAGATGAAAAAAATTGAATAAAAGAGAAAAAAAATGTAGATGAATAAATATCTTTTTTTTTTCTAGTAGAGTGTAAATGACGATAGTGCTCAAAGAAAAAGGAAATATTTTGGGGGGTAATATTGTTTGTGAAATTGAAGTGGATTGAAGAATTTGCGCTTAAGTTATTTGGTGAGTTGTTAAAGTGCTTAGGAGGGTGAACCACTATTACTATATATATCCTACCCATCCCTTAGCCCACATTACAACCGTGAAAAGGTCCTAATTGATTTTAGATGGAGCGAGCTTACAATAGTAGAGATTTACATTAAGGGCAAGCCTATGGAACCAATTGTAAGCATGTGACTTCTTTGTGAGAGTGAGAGATTTCTTTTATATACAAGTGAATCCATAAACTAAATTTGATGATGAGATTCGACTCTCTTGTTCTTGTTGTGAGGGCACATGGTTTCATAAGGGATAGTTAACGTTATTAGACGTCGCTACGATGTTGAGTGTTCAAGTCATGAGTGAATTACGACATTGAGTTGAGTTTTGAAGCTAGGATTGTTATGAGCATGTTGTCTTTGTTGTGAATATTTTTGAAGCATGGCATAAGAAAAAGGGAAGTATGTATTAAATGCATATGCTAGAGCTTAATTATCGCTATCAACCATGGTCATAGGTGCAGTGTGCTTTGAAGAGTAGGAGCTTAATTTTGTTTCGTATATCATAGTTGTGTTTTGTTCGAGGACGAACAAAGGTTTAAGTGTGGGGTGGTGATGTTAGGCATATTTTTATATGTTTCGATGTTAATTTACTTACATTTGTACCGCTCTTTGATTATATTTGATATTAAATATACCTAATTTAACATGATTATTTAGTTTTATTCTTATTTGAGTGTTAATTAATAATTAGGTACATTGAAGATGAAGATAGAAGGAAAAATAACGAATTTAAGACAATGAAAAGAAGCAGATAATGCACAAAGGTGCTGACGTGAAGATTTGTCACATTATGATTTTCATTAGGTGATAGTATGAAGTTTACAATGTGAGGGACAACACTAAATTACTACAAGATTCCAACTCAGCGAGAGCAACGTGACATAATGGAAAGGAAATGGGATAGAGATTGGAAAGTTTGAAGTGCGTCTGTGGGATTCAAGAGTGAGGCGGAAAATTACGTTTCTGGTTTGTGCGCCAGGATCAGCGCTAGGCGCTGCCTTGGACGCTCGAAACAGAGACTTTTCCTATTTTATCCGGAACAAGGTTATTTCAACCCTACACGGTCCCAACTTATATAAAAGGGGTCCTAAACCTATTTTGGAGGAGGGAAAGATATTTTTGAGAGGAACTTTTGACCAAGGGAGAGCACAGAGCCGCCGTGGAGGCCGAGTTTCATCTTTTCTTCCACCAAACTTAGTAATTTATATGTTTCTTTGTATGATTTGTTATTTTTCTACCATGTCTATGTGGAGCTAAACTTCACGTTCTAGGGTTGTGGTTCTTTCATGACTATTGTTATTCGAAAATAAATCTTGATTTCTTAGTTTATCATATTGGTTTATTTGTTCAATCCTGCGCTTAATTATTTGATTGCATGATCACCAATTGAATACTATCTACGAATCTAGAATTGAACTCGAAAGTGGGAATTCTAGATTGCATATAGGATTGAGTAGAGCAAGTTCTTGAACCTGGGCATCGGGAAATGATTCGCGGTTAGGATACACATATACCTAATTGCCTTGCTTGGTTGATGTACAGGAATTGTAAATGCGTTCTTGTTTATTCTAACTCCATAGACATATAGGCGTTAGGTTAGCTTGAATAGGCGAGTAAGAACTCGACAGATTCTTATGAGCAATATTAACCCTGTCAACCAATAAGCTAGATGAATTAGTTAGTCAATTCAATTGAAGAATACAATAGGATTGTTAGATAGCCCATGACCCTAGATCGTTTTCATTACATTGATAAAGTAAAAATCTTCTCTTCCCCTGTTTAAAGTTCATTAGTTATTTTCTTTTTAGTTTAATTACTTTAGCATCACTACTTTTGGGTTTAATCTTTGCATAGATAATTAGGATAGTCTAATTTAGTTAATAGTTAATCACAAGTCCTCGTGGGTTTGACATCCGACTTTAGTCACTTTATTACTTGACGACCGCGTATACTTGCATGAGTGTTTGGCCGCAACACTTGTCACTCATGTATCTTGATAACTTGTCTTTTGTATGCCTTTCACTCATTTGGATTCATGTGACTATCTGACTGTTTGCTTCAATATTGTCTAAAGGTTTCCGTGATTGAACAACTTGTCCTAAATGCTAGCATGTACATGTAGCCTAATTAGACCTTTCAGACTTTAACATATTAGATATTGTGCATGAACGACTTTGCCAATTTGTCTTCTTTATGAAATTCTTCCTATGTTGTGTATTTCAAACTCTGTTATGATGGATATTCCTAAAAATCGAACTTGTTTAAAATCTGTCTTTTACCATTGCCTCCTTTTATCTGCTCCTACTTTTTAAACTCCTACCCTTAAGCCCTTTAGGTTCTATCTTCAACCTCCCCAGTGTAAGCACTGCTCAGGGTCCACATGAGATTCTTGTGAACTCTGACACACTGGGGTTTGGTTCTTAACCTCCTTTGAATAACTTCTGAGCATTTGTTCTCTAGTGTGAGCATTGCCCTGGATCCCTGAGGCCCTTGGGAACTTTGACACACTAGAAACTTGTTTCTATATGCGCTATGGGTGAATTACTCACCACTGATTTTGTTGTACCTGTGAAATAAGCCTCGAAGCTGAAATGGTTTGAAGGCCTGGTTGCCTAGGTGTATTTGGGCCTAATAAAGGGCTCCCTATAGTTTATTTCATTACCATTATGTAATTCATTTACTAATCTGGTCTGTAATAACTTTGTAACAAACAGATTCTAGGGTGTTTAGTAAAAATTGGGAAGGGTTCTTTATTTTCTTTATTAATCCGGGTAGAAATCCTGCCTATAGGGTTTCATTTATGCTTTTGATTCTGCTCATTTGTCAAAACTGTATAAGTTCTATATTGTGCTTAGAAATCTTGCCTATAGGATTTTCATTTATGATGTTGATCCTGCTTATTTTGTTAAAATCGTGCCATTTCAATATTGTGTTTACGTATTAGAGATCTGCCTATAGGGTTAATATTATAATTTTGTTAGAGATCCTGCCTATAGGATGTATCAATATGTCCAACAAATATGTGTTAGTAAATCATGCCTATAGAACTAATATCTTGCTTAATTGTTTGCTGGCAGTGTGTACAATTTCTGCCCATATATTGCATAATAGATATATTGCCTATAGGAGTAAAATTAGTTCAATCATGCCTATAGGATAGAAATCAGTTCAATAATAGATATCATGCCTATAGGATTCTACTAAATGATTCCAAATACAACCGTCACTGTCAGTCACTTAGATAATATGCCTATAGGATTTAATGACCATTCTGGATTTATAGTTATGATTTACTGTTATTGATTATTGTCTGAAGCGCCCAGATATTATACTGAATTAAAATCAGTAGGCAAATAATAGATCCTAACATTCACATTAAGAAACTGACTTCTTTGCATACTACTGCTCTCCTGTTTCCCACATAGATATCCTGCATATAGGACATTAAGATTAATAAAGCATGCCAATCAATAGTGTGCATTTGCTGTTTTATGTGTGGAGGTCAACATGAGCCCATATATGCTTTTATTTGAAAGTTCTAATTGTTTTGCTTGTCGCCTAGTCTTTTACAATTTTGAGCAACCTAGGCTTAGTCTAGAACTATCCCAAATAGAGGTCCTAATGCCTCTAAGGCCATAGGTAAGGGACAGGTAGTGCACGCATAGGAAACGAACTAGAATCAACTAGAGCGCTTGAAGTAACAGCTTAAAGATAGTAATCGGGTAGCAGGAGATGATAGTCTGTGCCCGCTGGATAATATGAGTAACACCCTCGTCTTGGGGGAGTTACGAAGTATTATTTATGTTGCACGGGGTGATCCTGTAGGCTAAAAAATTTAGGATCCCCCATCCTTATCAATCAGTTTATTCGCTTCCTTAGAGTACCACATTCTAGGGGTGCCTAACACCTTCCCCTCAAGGTAATTTGAGCCCTTACCCGATTTCTAGTGATGCAAATTGGTATAATATGAGTTATTTGCAACAGGTTCCCTAACGCACCTTAGTCCATTAGGTGGTGACTCTAACAACCAATTCATTTTCCCTACTCTCTCAAAAAGAGTTGCCCTAGAAATGTCAAAACCCGATTTTGCGAGAAAAAGGGGGCGCGACACCGCATAGCCATTTCGCGGATCGCATATCCATCATGGATTCAACATAGGAATTCTTTGAAGGAGACTTTCTGGTCTGATGCGGACCATAGAATTGTTCAATAGATCGTGGATCCATCGCTGACTTGACCAGATCCAACCCAGAAATGAAGGACCATTTCGCAGACCAAATAGCCTTTTTGCGGTACTTCTGCGATCGCGGATTTGACTCGGAGTGTTATTTTTTGGATTTTTCTAACCCGACACTACTTTCATATAAGGCCTTAAGGGGTTAGAGGGGAATCAAATTATTTTAAAAAGAGGGGAAAAATTTAGAGAGAGAGGGAGAAGCTCCAAGCCTACTACTCTTCAATACGTTGTTCAATCTTGGAGATTCAAGGAAGATACTCACAAGGTCTTCAACTAACCCGGTAAGATTTTTCCCCTAAGCATTTATGCAAAGTTTTCTAATGGGTTAAAGTAAAATTTTATTATGTTGGGGCTTATGAATGGTGATCGGAGGCCATAAGCCCTCAACCATGAATTTACATGTATGTGACGGATGAGAGGTGCGCTTCTTGAGTTGCGAGAGGGTTGTTGAACATACATGTGCCAATGGAGGTGGTACGGAGGTCGTTGAACTATTATGGGTGAATTGTTTGCTTGGAAATTGGTTGCGGGGTGATGAAATTCCATTGTAGAATCCTGTAGTCGATTTCGCATATTAGGTGTTTGACGAAGTGACTAAAAGGCCTATATCATGAGAATCCTTCTAATAATGATTATTTTGAATTATGTTAATGTAGATTAAGGTTGCTAAGAGTAGTGGAATGCCGTAGTGATTCTAAGGAAAGCTTAATCAAGGTATGTTGGCTAAACTCCTTATATTGAATCAGAATCCATGAATCCCTTGTATATTCCAAGTATGGTTTGTTCAAGCTCCTATTCCTATTGTTCCGAGTTGCTTCCAATGATTGATTCACCAATTTTTTTATGTACTCAATTCATGTTCTCATTTTGTAACGGTCCGACCGGTCGTTTTGAGCATTTGCATTTTGCTCGCCAGTTCTCGGGCATGACTAGCCCCGTATGATGTATTACAACTTATGTAGATCGTCGGCGGAATAGATATGGAAGGATGATTCTAAGATTGAAGCTTTAAATTTGAAAGGTTTATTCAGTCTTGACTTTTTAGTATTCGATCTTGGATTTGGATTTTTTATGATTTGTTAGCTCTGTCGGGTGATTTTTGACTTAGGAGCATGTTCGGAATGTATTTTGGAGGTCTGTGGTAGATTTAGGCTTGAATTGGCGAAATTGGAATTTTGGCGTTTTTCGGTTGGTAGTGGAAATTTTGATATCGGGGTCGGAATAAAATTTTGGAAATTGGAGTAGGTCCGTTGTGTCAT
This sequence comes from Nicotiana attenuata, assembly GCF_001879085.1. Taxonomy (NCBI): domain Eukaryota; kingdom Viridiplantae; phylum Streptophyta; class Magnoliopsida; order Solanales; family Solanaceae; genus Nicotiana; species Nicotiana attenuata. The sequence continues at coordinate 230,218 of NW_017671843.1, read as the reverse complement.
TTGTGACATGTGTGCAAAATTTCAGGTCATTCGGATGAGGTTTGATAGAGTTTTTGATCGTTTGCGGAATTTGGAAGTTTTGGAATCCTTAGGCTTGAATCCGAGGGTGATTTGGTGTTTCGGCATTGTTTTGAGTGTTGCGAAGATTGGTATTAGTTTGAATGGTGATATGTGACTTATTTGTATTTTTGGTTGAGGTCCCGGGGGCCTCGGGATGATTTCAGATAGTTTTCAGAAATGTTGAACTTGAGAAATTGAAGTTGATGTTGCTGCTTCTGTCATATCCGCACCTGCGGATTGGGGACCGCAGGTGCGAGCTCCGCAGGAGCGGAGGAGAGATGCAGGTGCGTGAAGGACAGCATGTGCGACTTGGTAACAGCATCTACGATGCCGCATGAGCGGTGAGGCGACCGCAGATGCGAGGCCTGATGAGATAAGTGAAATCTGCAGAAGCGGATGTTTTTCCGCAGAAGCGGAAGCGTAGGTGCGCTTTTGGGATCGCAAGTGCGAGAGTGCTGGGCAGAGAGTATAAAAAGGCACCTTTGCGATTTTCAGTCATTGGTTCATCATTTTTGTGCGATTTTGGAGCTCCAACTTGTGATTTCAAGAGGGTATCAAGTGTTGATACAGAGGTAAGCTATTTGGGCTTTATATCTTGTGTTTATGGTGATTATTTGATTGTTTAATCATGAAAATTAGTGGGAAAAATTAGAGAAAGAGTTGGAAAATTAGGGCTTGAAATTGGAGTGTTAAATTGGGGATTTTAGGGGCCATTTGAGGTCCGATTTTGATGATCTTGGTATGTATAGACTCGTGAGAGTGAGAATATTCTAGTTTTGTGATTTTTATCAGAATCCGAGACGTGGGCCCCGGGGCCGGGTTTAATCAATTTCGGGATTTTGGGCTTAATTTTATTATTTTCGCTTGGGCTTTGTTCCTCAAGCGCGTATTAATGGTATGAATCTGGTTTTGGTTAGACTCAGAGCATTTGGAGGCCGATTCGAGAGGCAAGGGCATCGCGTGCTAGAGTTTGGGCCGGATTGAGGTAAGTAATGATTGTAAATGTTGTCCTGAGGGTATGAAACCCCGAATTTCACCTCGTCGTGCTATTTTGAGGTGACGCACATGCTAGATGACGAGCGTGGGGTCGTGCACCATTGGCGATTGTGACTTGGTCCATCCCGTACGACTATTAAGTCGCGTATTTGATTGAAAACTGTTTGATATTATTGTGCTTTGGGAAGTATTACTATGTTTGGGGCTTAATGCCGTGTTTTGGCCTTTTGCAAACTGTTTGACCTTTAAGGGCTTTTAACGACTGTTTCCTCACTGTTTTTGATAATATTTACACTCAGTCATGCTATGCTTTCACTGATTACATAACTAGAATTTTATTTACTCCTTTTGATTTTATAAATGATATTTTGAGCCGAGTACCTATTTTTATTGTTAGCCCGAGGGGTTTGAGTGAGATCTGACTAAGTGAGGTCGAGGTCCTCTGTTGTGAGGATATCATGGGATCGGGCTGCGTGCCGCAGCATGTGGTCCTGATTTATGATACATGAGAGGCCGAGGGCCTTATTTATTATTCCACGAGGTGGCTTGTTATTATGAGGCCGAGGGCATGACTGATTTATGCCATGAGATGGCTTGTTATAGCGCTTGGGCTGTAGGAGCCCCTCCGGAGTCTGTACACCCCCAGTGAGCGCGGATACCCAGTGTGTGTGATGTGATATTGTCAGAGGGGCTGATGTTCTTTCATGTTGTTGCCCGAGGGGCTGGTACGAGTGATTGTGAGGTAGCCCGAGGGGCTGGTTCTGTTGGTATTATGCCCGAGGGGCGGTTTATGGTACTTCTTTTGCCCAAGGGGCTGTTTACGCTTCTATCCTTTTTGCTCACTGTTTTCATCACTCGTTTGAAATCATTGAAGGATGTTTTAAAAGGGTTTACTAAAAAGAGATTTTTTTACGAGTTTTATTGTTTTACTGAATTATTTTGGACTTATGCTGATTTGCTGTAGTGTTATGACGTGGATTATGTGCTTTCTTACTGTTCATCTACCTTTACTTTTATTACTTACTGAGCTGGCGTACTCATATTACTCCCTGCACCTTGTGTGCAGATCCAGGAGTCTCGAGATGCGATAGTGAGTGCTGATCAGTAATCCAGCAGGTCTCCGGAGCTGACTAGGTAGCTGCTCGGCGTTTGCAGCCCAGTGCTTCTCCTTCCTATCTTATTTAGACTGTCTTTGTATTTTATTTTCAGACTATGTTGTCATTTCGTATTCCGAGACGAGTTGTAGTTGCTCATGACTGGTGACACCCCGATGTCGGGCTGTGTTATGTTTCTGCAGTGTCTACTTTGACTTATATTGTGGAATTTTTAGTTAATTAATGACTTTAAATGACTTATTATGAATTTATGGTTGGTTGGAGTTTGTGTCGGCTGGCCTAGTTTCACGACAGACGCCATCACGACCGGGTCTATTTTAGGGTTGTGACAAATTCTCCTATCATATTATGCTCCACTTTGAGAAAATGTCTCAAGTATGATTGTTGTATCAAATGCTTATGATTTAAGTTCATGCTTCAATTGCAAATCACTATGCTCCCCCTTTGGAAGTAATTCAATGTGTTTAAGGCTCTTATTACTCACGTCTTCAAAACTATGATTTTCCAATATTTTACATATCATTGATGTTTTTGATGGCCCATGGCAAGTAAAAGTAGGAAATATGAAATGTCGCCAATTGTGCCAAAAGATAATGATGATGTATATCCCAAGGGACAAATGAAAGGAAAAGGATTTAATGAAATATTTTATATGAAATATTTTTGGGAGTATCGTTAGGTCGCCTAGGAAAGGGTAGATTGTAAAGGCCTAAGCCCAAAACTACACGTGCCGGTGTAGGATATGAATAGGGGACAAATCCCTTTAGTACTATGATGAGATTATTTCCCATTAATTGGGATGAATTGATTGCTAGAAAAGATCATGTCGACTTACATGGCATTATGGTAAGACGGCCTAGCCGATCGGGCCGAGATCGAATGCTATGCCGCTTACATGGTGGTTTCACAGTACCACATCAACCCACATACATTGGGTTGTCGGGCCGAGATCGGACTCCATGCCATGTGCGTGGTGGTGTGTCGGTGCTAATGATCTTCTAACCAAATTGTTAATATCTATTTGAGAATCTTACTTATGCTACACTTGCTTTTCATATTTTAACATGGCAATTTTCATTACACTTGAATTTCTCCTATTTCTATGATTATATCTCCTTGTGTTGGCATTTCATTCCATGTGAGGGTACTTAGCTTACATGCTAGTACTATTCCATATGTACTAATGTCCCTTTTGCTAGGGATGGTGCATCTTTAATGGATGTAGGTGGTTCCTCAGTAGGTGCACATGATCTTAATAGGTGTACCCTCTTCTCTACTGACTCCACATCGGTGCCTTATGTTGTTTTGAGTCTTGTACATTGTGTTTTGAGGTACAACTGGGGCCTTGTCATCGGCATTTCCGTACTATTCTCATGTTTATTTAAAGGCTCCATAGACATATTGTGGGTTGTGTTTTGAGTGGGGAAAATTGAACTAAAAGTGTTGTAGTTTTAGGATGTTTGTACTTATAAACTATGAACTTGTAATAGTTTTCCATCTAGCAATGGAATTCCTAATTAATGAAAAATTGGTATTGAACGCTTAATCCCCTTGATTGACCACCTTTTATTATTTATTCTTGAATTATTCATGGGCAAGGCTGGATAATAGGCACTAAGTAGGCTTGCTTGACTGGGATAACTAGGCTGAGCGCCAATCCCGCTCCTCTAGGTTGGGGCTTGAAGAACTTGATATCAGAGCCTAAGGTTATAAAGTATCCTAGGATGTCTTACAGCCGTGTCTAGTGGAGTCCTTGTTATTGGTGTGAAGTCAGCCACATCTACAATTAGGAGGCTCCTTGGGCATTTAGGAATGTCACCCTTCTTTTATTTTCTAGATCGTGCGATAAAGCTTGATTATAAGAATGTCCCTTTTTAACTTGTGCGTTGTTCTAATTTTTAGTACATGGCGGCTAGGAAGAAGGAGAAGAGTGGTCAAAGGGGCAATGCCACCATAAGAGTGGCAGTTAGTGAAGTGCCCGGTGTTGGTTGAGCACTCAAGTGGTGAAGATATTCCCCCAACTACAACACCGCCTACTTATACTACTGTTATGAATCTAGATCGAAATATACAGATTCCTCCTCGAACTGATACTCTAGTTCCACCTCCAGCCTCAACCTCCGGTCCTAGTGTTGCTGATGTGGACCTTAGGGCAGCCATTCAATTGTTGACTCAGATAGTGGCTTCCCAAGCTCAGAGACTGAACGCTACCCCTACATCTTCTAGTCACCAAGGGATTCAACTAGTTTTGGGGTGAACATATTCCTGCAGGTTGATCCTAGGGTGTTCATGGGTACTAAGCCTGATGAGGACCCGCAAGAATTTATTGATGAGATGCACAATACTATTGGTGTGATGCATGCCACTAAGACATATGTAGTGGAATTAACCTCGTATCACCTGAAAAAAGTGGCGTACTCATGGTACGAATTGTGGGAAGAGTCATGTGAGGAGGGTAGCCCTCTGACAAAGTGAAACGAGTTTGCAGATGCTTTTATGGATCATTTCTCGCTTGTCGAGACTAGGGCAGTCTGTGTCACTGAGTTTGAGAACTTGAAACAAGGTAGTATGAGTGTGTGGGACTACCATATGAAATTTGTGGATCTTTAGAAGTATTCTCTTTAAATGTTACCAACAAGGAGGCTAGGGTGTGCCGGTTTAGGCAAGGCCTTAGCCCTTTAGTCATCAACGAGGATGCTACACCCACCTTGAATTCTAATATGAACTATGGGAAGACAGTGGCATTTGCTCAATCCACAGAGACCCATAAGATGAAAAGCAAGATAGATCATGATAGTAACGAGAAGCCCCGGTCCGCGGGCAACTTTGGTGGTTCTTTCAGTGGTGGTGGTTGAAAGTCAATATTCAGGGAAGGGTCATCAGGACTGTCATAGTCGTTTGCTCAGTCTTCAGCCAGTGCAACGCCATTATGGCCTAGCCAGTAGTAGTGGGGTCTTTTTAGGCCTAGTCGGGAAAACATGGGACCTTATCAGCAGGTTCAGTCAGGTGGTAGATTCCAGCTGCAGCAGAGACCCCCATGCCCTAGGTGTGGGAAGATGCACTCAAGAGTCTGTCGTATGAGCCTTCCCGTATTCTACGTGCGTGTTCTTAGGGACCATATTCAGAGAGACTGCCCTTCATCCTGTTAGAATAGTGGTAAAGGTATGGCGCAGCCAGCCCTTCAACATCTACTACTTCCACAATGCCTCATCCGGCTCGAGGTACCCAGCACCCGTGGGGTGTGTTGTAGATGGGGGTGGTGCAAAGGGTTCAGGCGGACCTAGTAGATTCTATACCATGATGGGCCGCCAGAGTTCAGAGTCTGCTCCAGTTGTTGTCACAATTATACTGACTGTTCAATCTCATGATGTGTATGTTCTTAGAGATCCTGGTTCCACATTATCGTATGTCACCCCTTATGTTTCTGTGGAAATACGGATAGAACCGGAATAGCTTCGTCAGTCGTTCTCTATATCTACTCCAGTTGGTGAGTCTATTATGGCGACACAGGTTTTTAGGGATTGTATTGTCATAATGCATGGCCGAGACACCACATCCAATCTCATTGAATTGGTGATGGTGGATTTTGATGTGATAATGGGGATGGACTGGCTTCACTGATGTTTTGCCAAGCTTGATTGCCAAACCAAAACCGTAAGGTTTAAGTTTCCAAGCATACCAGCCATTGAGTGGAAGGGGGATGATGTCATGCCAAAGGGTAGGTTTATTTCTTACCTTAAGGCCACGAAGATGATCAACAAGGTATGTATCTACCATTTGGTCCGAGTCACAGACTTGGATGCTGAGGCACCGACACTTCAGTTCGTGTTGGTTGTGAATGAATTTCCGGAGGTCTTTCTTGGTAAGCTTATTGGAGTCCCATAAGAGAGGGAGATTGAATCCGGGATCGATGTATTTCCGGGAATGTAGCCTATATAAATTCTACCCTATAGAATGACTCCGGTAGAATTCAAGGAACTAAAGGAGCAGTCTAAGGATCTGCTAGAGAGAGGCTTCATCTAACCAATTATGCCTCGTTGGGGTACACCGATTTTCTTTGTAAGGAAGAAGAATGGGTCATTGAGGATGTGTATCGATTATCGGCAGCTCAAAAATGTCACAATAACGAATAAGTACGTGTTGCCAAGGATGGACGACCTGTTTGATCAGCTACAAGGTGCTAGGTACTTCTCCAAGATTTATTTAAGATCGGGATATCACCAATTGAAGATCATAAGAGCAGGAAATTCCGAAAATAACTTTTAGGACTCAGTATAGGCACTTTGAATTCCTGGTGATGTCTTTTCGGCTAAAGAATGTTCCAGCATCTTTCATGGATCTTATAAATCGAGTCTTCAAGCCTTTCCTCGACACTTTGTAATAGTGTTCATTGATGACAATCCTTGTGTATTCCCGAAGTTGAGAGGACCATGCCGATCATCTCAGGGCGGTTCTGCAAACTCTATATTAGCATAATTTGTATGCGAAGTTCTCGAAATAGGAGTTCTAGCTCGAGGCTATCACTTTCTTGGGTCATGTTGTCTTTAGTGAGGGAATCAAGGTTGATCCTTAGAAGATTGGCGCTGTGAAGAATTGGCCTAGACCCATAACCCCGACAATGATCCGTAGTTTCTTGGACTTAGCTGGGTACTACAGGAGGTTCATGGAGGGTTTTTCTTCTCTTTACTCCCCGTTGACTAAGTTAATACAAAAGGCAGGTAAATTCAAATGGTCAGATGCTTGTGAGAAGAGCTTTCAAGAGTTGAAGTCAAGGTTGACGATGACGCTAGTGTTGACCTTACTCGAAGGTACATATGGGTTCACCATACATTGTGATTATTCAAGAGTGGTACTCTGGTGTGTATTACTGCAACATGTCAAGGTGATCGCTTCTAGTTCTAGGCAACTCAATAACCATGAGAAGAATTATCCAACACATGACTTCGAGCTTGCGACAGTGGTGTTCGCATTTATGATTTGGCGTCATTATTTGTATGGGGTCCATGTAGACATATTTACGAACCATAAGATGCTTAATATATATTCAAGTAGAAGAAGTTGAATCTAAGGCAAAGGAGATGGCTTGAGTTACTTAAGGACTACGACATCGACATTCTCTATTATCTGAGAAAAGCTAATGTTGTGGTAGATGCTCTTAGCCAAAAATCTATGGGTAATATGGCTCACATGGAGGCACACCAAATGTCGATGGCTAAGTAAGTTCACCGGTTGGCTAGCTTGGATGTCTGGCTTGCGAAACCTAGCGAAGGTAGGGTGATTGTGCAAAATAAGGTTGAGTCATCACTCGTAGTGGAAGTCAAGGAGAAACAATGTGATGATCCATTTTTGGTGCAATTCAAGGAGGGAATTCACAAACACAAGACCATGGATTTTTCCATTGGCACGAATGATGGTATGCTAAGGTAGCAAGGGCAATTCTATGTTCCGAATATGGATTTCTAGGAGAGAATCATGACCGAGGCTCATAGCTCCAACTCAATCCATCTTCTTTGCCTCAGATTTAACTTCTTCTGCTTGAAGATATATTGAAAGGCTCTTATGGTCCGTAATATGTACACAAGGACCCAATACAAGTAGTGATGCCAAATATTCAATGTGAACACCACTACCGCAAGCTCGAGGTTATGTGTTGGATGCTTCTCATAGTTATTGAGTTTCCTTGAGGAACAAGCCACCATCTTTCCATGTTGCATAAATAAACACCCAAGACAAACCCTTGTAGCATCAAAATATACTACAAACCCATGTGTACCTTCCGGTAAGTTTAACACGGGTGTAATGGTCAACCTTCAACTCTTACAAGATCCTCTCACAAGCATTTGACCACGGGAATTCAGCTGCCTTTTGTGTTAACTTGGTCAATGGAGAGGCAAGAGAAGAAAAACCCTCCATGAACCTCTTGTAATATCAAGCAAAGACCAAGAAACTGCGAATTTTCGTCGGTGTTGCAGGTCTAGGCTAATTCTTCACATCTGCTACCTTATGAGGATCGACCTCGACTCTCTCACTAGAGACCACATGACCTAAGAAAGTGACAGACTCGAGCAAAAATTACTTGTGTTGATCCATAGTACGCAAAATCGCCCTGGGATAAACAACATGGTCCTCTCGACTTCGTGCATACACTAGGATATCATCAATGAATATTAACAAAAACTAGTCGACGAAAGGATTGAAGACTTGATTCACAAGATCATTGAAAGTTACGAGGGAATTCGTCAGCCTGAAAGACATCATCAGGAATTCAAAATGCCCATATCGGGTCCTAAAAGCTGTTTTTCAAATATCCTTATCCCTTATCTTCAATTGGCGATACCCAGACCCCAATCAATCTTGGAGATGTTTTTATCACCATGTAACTTTTCAGATATGTCATCTATCCTTGGAAACGGGTACTTGTTCTTGATTGTAACCTTGTTGAGCTGACGTTAGTCGACACATCCTCAACGAACTATCTTGCTTCCTTACAAAGTGTATCGGTGCGCCCTAAGGCGACACACTCGGTCGGATGAAACCTATCTCTAGCAAGTCTTTAAATTGTTCTTTCAATTCCATCGAAGCCATTCCATAGGGTGGAATTAGTATAGGTTGTGTACCCGGAAAAACATCGATCCTAAAGTCAATCTCCCACTACAAAAAAGTAGTGAATTGCGGCAGTTTTCAACTGCCACTATGACCATTAATGGCGATTAGTGAAAACACCAAAATCGGATGTGCCACAAAGTTGATACGGCAGTTTTCAAAAAACCGTCGCAATTGAATATAACATAAAATGGCGGTTTTATGTTGTTTAAACTAGTGGTTTCAAATCGCCCCAATCACATATTAGATATCACAAATTATAACTGGCGGTCCAAACCGCCATAATTATCCTTATAATACACCCACTAGTTTCTCTTCAATTTATAATTCTTTTACATATTTTCTGCATTCCATTTTACAACATATCTAACGCTAAACTTGTGTATTACTTTACAATAGTTTTGACAAAAATATAAGGGTAAGATCAACTAAAGAAATCATTCATCATATAGAAAAAGAATAAGCATTTATAAATTACATCATATAATGTGACTAAATTTCAAGGAGTAATATTTTACATGAAAATAATTCTGACAAATCCTAGACTTGTTCATTCTTATCTCCATCTGGTATTCTTCTTGGGTTGTCATGTGATGGTGTGATAACCCGATAGGTCATTTTGATTATTATCCCTTAACTCTGTGTTTCGAGACCTCTGTTAGCTTCGTTTGATATTTTTTGTTTTGTATGCACGGTCTGTATCGCTTTTTGAAAAGCTTTTATGTGAAACTTAAAAGAAAACATGATTTTTAACTTTAAAAACCAACTTGAGTTGACCACGGTCAACATTTTGTGATAAACGACCTCAGATCGGTGTTTTGACATTTCCGGTAGGTTCGTATCATGATTTTGGACTTGGGCGTACGCCCATAATTGAAATTGGAGGTCCCTAAATTAAGTTGACTCATATTGTCGAAAACTAGTATTTTGAAAGTTTGGAAATTTCCTAAGTTTGACCGTAAGTTGACTTCATAGCTAATGGTTCGAATTTTGATGTTGAATGGAATAGGTCAGTATCACTATTTGAAACTTGTCTGCAAATTTTGGTGCAATTCGAAATTGATTTGACATGATTCAGGCGCTTAGATGTGACTCTAGTGGTTCTTAAGTTTACTTTGAAATTTCATTCGTTTTGAGGGTTGATTGTAGATTTAGATGTTATTTTGGTGATTTGATTGCGCGAGCAAGTTCATATGATGTTATTACACTTGTGTGCATGTTTGATTTGGAGGCCTAGGGGCTCAGGTGAGTTTCGAACATCGTTCAGATGAGTTTGGTTGGTGCAAAGACTGCTGGTGCAATACGAGTTCTGGTGCTCTATTGTAGATCTCGCATTTGCGAGTTCTAGCTCGCAATTGCGAGCCTCCCTTTTCAGAAGAATTGTTCGCATTTGCGAGCACGGGCTAGGACGGGTGAATCTCACATTTGTGAGAATTTGGTTCGCTTTTGCGAACTGTGGCCTTTCTCTTTTGTAAAGGAAGTGGTCGCATTTGCGATCATTGGACACTTGAGTCTGCTTCGCATGTTTCTGGTCGCATTTGCGATGGTGGTATGTTTGCATTTGCGATCTAAGTGTCGCATTTGCCACTTCTCTTCTTCTGTGACAGGGTTTGCATTTGCGACCCTTGTCTCGCATTTGCGATGTTCGCAATTGTTAACAAGACATCACAACTGCGACATCTGCAGCTCGGTAAGAGAGGAGAAAAATGGGACATAGCACATTTTACACTATTTCTCAACCCTAAACACTCTAAAGGCGATTTTCCATGAAACTTTTCTTCCCAAATTCATTGGTAAGTGACTCTAATCCATTTCCTTTTAATTACCCATTACTTTTCATGAGATTTCAACATCAAATTAAGGATTTTCATGTTAGAAATTAGAGATTTGGAAAGAATTGGAGAATTTTGTAAAATTGAGATTTAGACCTCAAATTGAGGCCGGATTTTGAAACAAATCACATAACCGGGATCGAAGGTGAATGGGTAATCGGGTTTTGGTCTGAACTCGAATTTTGACTAAGCGGGCCCGGGGTTAACTCTTTTTGACATTTTTAAAAATTGAACCTCTTTCATTAATGGGTAGTTCTTATTTTGAATCATTTGATCAAAAATTTGCTAGATTTGGTTGGTTTGGAGGCTTGTTCAAAATTCAAGGCTGTGGTTGATTTATTCCTTGAATTGTGGAGTGAGGTACGTTATGGGTCTAAACTTTAGTTGAGGGAGTTAAGGAACCATGAACTATGTGTTATGTGAATTATGTGGAAAAATGGAGTATATGCGAGGTGACGAGTGTATACACGCCGTCATGATACTTGTTTTCCATATTCTCGTTTATTTCATGATATGCGTTGCTTCGTGCCTTAGTTGTACATGCTTTATTTAACTTCTATGCCACAATTGTCACTTATCATTTAATTATTCTTGTCTTAAATTATCAGTCCCTTCCATGACTCCATGCTTATTTGCTACTTGTCTCCATTTGCTTTACTTGCATGTCTAAATTGTCATATGCTTTCCTTGCCTTATTGTTTCATGATATGTGTTGCCTTCTATAATGTGGTTTCCCTTGCATGAGTGGTTTAACTGATAGATACTGATGGATTGGTAAAGTTGAGACTTCGAGTTGTTAGAGATTCTTTATTATTATGTGATTCTTTGTTGCCTCGTATATTTACCCTCTTGAGGTAGAAATTCTTGTAAATTCTAGTTGTTGAATTGTTTATGTTTGTTGAAATAGTTTGGGGAGTGGGTTGCACACCGCAACGTAAAATTGAAAGGTAATGAATTAAAATAGCGTAATAAGGATGGATTATGATATTGATAGATGATAATATGGTGGGATCAGGTTGCGCGCCACAACGGATTGTATATGTGGTATTTGTTTGTGATTGTTGGTTTTGCCTCGGTATTTTGAGATGAACTTATGAGACTTGTTATTCTGCGCTCTCTGGTAGTTGGATTTCGAATTCGTTTTTACGAGTTAACTGCTTTATTTCCATTTCCTATTTTTCTTGTTATTATTATTATTGCGTACAGGTTATTTTGAGTGACCCCTCCTTTGCCTCGTCACTACTTCATCAAGATTACACTTGGCACTTACAGAGTACATGGGGTCGGTTGTACTCATACAACACTCTGCAGTTCTTGTGCAGATACTGGAGTTGGTCCCAGTTGCGCTGAGTGAGATTGCTCGGATCTAGCTATCAGTGGAGACTTGAGGTATAGTTACACGACGTCCGCAACCCTAAAGTCCCCTTCTATGTCATCTCAGTTGATTATTTTGATTCAAATAGTTATGTTTTATTTAAACTATTATTTGTAGTACTCTAGACGCTCATGTATTCGTGACACCAGTTTTTGGGATTGTATTTGGAATACGTCGTTTATTAGTTTATCACTTTATTTTAGACCATTCAGCTTTATTGTTATCACTTTATTTGAATTGTAAAAAAAGGTTGGTAAATATAGCTAACCCTGGCTCGCCTAACAAGTGAAAAGTTAGGCGTCATTACGGTCCCCATGGTGGGAATTTCGGGTCATGACAAATGGGACACAATTTTTCTATATTCAGTGCCTTCAAAATTAACCGAAACGACAAGGAATAAGTAATTATTTACTTGTCATGATTAGCCCGTGTGTAACGATCCGGCCGGTCATTTTGAGTGTTCTAGCTCCATTCCCCTATTTACTGCTTATTCAATGCTCAATTGTTGTTACGTGACTTGCAAGGTGGTTGATTTTGTTGCGAGGATATTTCAGAATGAATTGGGACACTTATTCTCAAGGTTGGAAGCTTAAGTTGAAAGAGTTGACCAGATGTTGACTTATGTATAAACGACTCAAGAGTGGAGTTTTGATTGTTCCGATAGCTCTATAGGGTGATTTTGGACTTAGGAGTGTGTCCGGATAGTGATTTGGAGGTCTGTAGATGATTTAGGCTTGAAATGGTGAAAGTTGAAAAAATGGAGGTTTGGAGAGTTGAGAAGTTTGACCAAGAGTTGACTTTGTGGTTTTCGGGATCAGATTTTTGTTCCGAAAGTTGGAGTAGGTCCTTTATGTCATTTATGACTTATGTGCAAAATTTAAAGTTAATCGAAGTTGATTTGATAGGTTTCGGCATCGATTGTAAAAGTTTGAATTTATTAGTTTTTATTACGCTTGAACTATAAAAATTAAGGCAACCCCTACTCCTACTCACCACACTGGTAAAGATCATACTACTTGGGATATGTCCACCAATGGTTCATTCACTACTAAATCTTGTTATAAGCTACTACAAGAGATGCACATGACCAATCTCCCTAACAAGCATGATTAGTTGGATATGGAATCTCCATTGTCCAAATAAAACAAAATTCTTCCTTTGGCAATGTTTGCATAACAAAATTCCTTGTAGGTCTTTCCTTCTTCATATAGGAATTAATATTGATGCTCTTTGCCCAATTTGTGGGCTGGGGATAGAAGATTCCATGCACATTTTTTTTTTAAATTGTCCCATAGCTTCTCGCTTTTGGAAAGACATTGGTTTACATTTCCAAAATGATAGTGACACCCATCACTGGATAATATGCCTGAAAAATGGTCAATTACTCAATGGTAACAGCCTTCAATGGATCAATATTTTTCCATTTGCCATTTGGAACCTTTGAAAAAATAGAAATAATAACAACATTAATAATCTCATTCACTCTCTTAATGTCAACCTAGTCCTTAGGCAACCTTGGGAATACAATTTTTTAACTGAAAGAACCTCTCCCTAACAACCTAAACTTAAAATATCCATTTGGTAGATAAAACCTCCCCAGAACTCTAACAAGCTGAATATCGATGGACCTTTTTCGAAGACTAACTTTCATGCAGGTTTAGAAGGTGTTTTTCGTAATTGCAAAGGTGAATGGATATTTGGATTCCATAAATCTTGTTATGCAACATCCCAATTGCATGCAGAGTTGTTAGCCCTGGAACAAGGCTTAAAAATTGTAATAGAGATGTCCTTTACATCGATCGGGATTGAAACAGACTCAACTAAGGTAATTAAAATGTTCAATGAGGACAATGCCCCAACAAATAATACATTATTCAATTGCAGGTTGTTAATGTGCCAATTGAAGATGCCAACAATCAACCATAATTTCAGAGATGGCAATGCAGTAGCTCATAGTCTAGCTTAAGAAGGCATCAACCAGTTCAAGCCAGGAAGAAGTATCTACCATGCAATCCCCCCCTCTTTTGTCAAAATTGTTTTGGAGAGGGATAAGTCTGATGTGTGTTTTGGAACTAAACTACTAAGTTCCTTTGTCTGTAATAGCCTAATAGCCAAAAACAATAGGAATGTCCTTAGGGACTACGTAGCTTCATGTAAGAACTCTCTTATTACCTTGTATTAATATATTCGTCTTTATCGTATAAAAAAAAGTTTTTTAGGCTTGAATTATATTCGTGTTTTTTATGTGATTTGAAGCCTCGACTAAGTCCGTATCGTGTTTTAGGAACTTTTGGTATATTTGGTTGAGGTCCCGCGAGCCTCGGGTAGATTTCAATTGGTTAGATGATCGAATTTGGCATAAGTGTTATGTTGAGGTGCTTCAGATCTTGTATCATCGCACCTGCGGTGGGTTTGGCTGCATGTGCAGAGCCGTAGAAGTGGGTAAGTTTGCGTAGCTGCGAAGAGGAGGAAGGCCACTAGGGGTCGCAGGCACAGAAGGTTTTCCGCAGATGTTGATGCGCATCTGTGTGTGATAGACCGCAAAAGCGGATTTGGGCAGGCAACGTTGGAGTCGCAAAAGCTAGGGATGGTTCGCAGATAAAGTCCCGCAAGTGGGTGAGGTTGGATGTTGAGTGGGTTTCGCAGAAGCGAGAGTTTCCCTACAAAAGCGGGAGAGCGGGTGCGAGCCCAGGATTTGTAGGTGCAGAAATTCTTGGGCAATGTTTAAATTCGAGGGCTCCGAGATTTTTATCATTTTTGGACTTTACAAGCTCCGATTAAGGCGATTTTGAGAGGGGTTTTGAGTGATTTCTTGTGGTAAGCCACTTTTGATCATTTTTATGCAATAATATTGATTCCCTAATGAATTTCCACCTAGTTTATGTGTTTTTAAGGTGGAATTTTGGTGGTTTTGGGCTAGGGGTTGAAGAATGAAATTTGGGGATTTGAGTGACAATTTGGTGTCGGAATTTGGTAAATTTGGTATGGTTGGACTCGTGTTTGACTGGGTGTTCAGATTTTGTATGTTTTATTGGCTTCCGAGACGTGGGCTTGGGGTTGACTTTTGAGTTGACTTTTTGACTTTTGATTAAGAATTAGCATTTTCATATGGAATTGATTCCAATAGCTTGAGTTGATTGTATCAAATAATTTTTGGCTAGATTCGAGGCATTTAGAGGCCGATTTGCAAGGCAAGGGCTTATTGGAGTAGAGATTTGCACGGTTTGAGGTAAGTAACACTTCTAAACTTGGTTCTAAGGGTATGAATCCCTAAATTACGTGTTATAAGGTTGGTGTTGAGGTGATGCACAAGCTAGGTGACGGGCGTGTGGGTGTGCATTGTAGGAATTGTGGCTCGGTCGGTTCCGTGGACCTGTTTAGTTGAATAATCTTGTTGTTAACCATATAATCTTGTTGTTAACCGTATATTCTCCATGTGCTAATCATGTCATTCAACTATTCATAACAGTTCAATATTCTTATTCAATATTTGTTGGTCTATTCATGATACCTAACATGAGTAAGTAAGCCATGTAGCCATTAAATCATAAATCAAATAAAGTCAGCAATCCTTTATGCTTTCTCATGGTGAACGCAATCCTTCATGAACAAATCAACAAGTCATAATCTTAAGCATGGTTTCTAATGATCAATAAGATTCGTCACGTAGTTATAGAATCAATGAAACATGGATAAAATGATTCACACAATCCAAATAAGCTATATTATTAGCCTAATTCAACCTGGATAAGGTCATAACTTAGCTCACGCATATACGCTTGTCACCTCGCATATACGTAACTCCCAAATCAAACAACAAGTAGCAAATAGATCACCTATGGGGAGAACTTTCTCTTACAAAGATAGACACAAAACTTACCTTTTCTCAAAAACACATTCAACCTCCTAAAGCCATTTTTTCTTTCAAGTCCACAACCAAACGACTCGAATCTAATCAAATATTACTTAATTGAGTAAATATATGTTTTAGGAGATGACTTCATATTCACAATATTCAATCTAACCCAAATTTAAAAGTCAAAAAAATTTCAACCCAAGCCTCGGGCCAAGAATCCGAAATTGATCACAGATTTAGATTACCCATAGAACCACAAATTGAAATATATAATTAGATTCCAAATCCCATATCAATTTCAAGATCAAAACCCCCAATTTCACTCTCTTAAGTTCATACAAAGTCGTATTTTCTACAATTTGAATCCTTGATAGGGTTTAAAATCCATGTAGATTCTTGAAATATAATCAAAAGTGAGTATAAATCACTTACTCTTCAGCTTAGGCCGCAATCTCTCTTGAAATTTACTCTCTTGAAGACTAGGGTTTCAAAAAAATAGGAAAAACTCCCGAAACCATAGCATTAAATGATCCTAGGGTTACTCACTCCGATTGTGGCTCGAGTCCATGCGATCCAAACGAACAGCTGCTGAGTGCTCTACGCGATCGCATCTCTCTGCCTCTTGAACACGAAGGCCAATGACCGGCCCCTACCCATGCTAACCCATCGCGACGCGACCTCAACCCTCTATGAGCACGATACACAACATACCTAAACCTTGGTAATCGCACCCTACACCAGCAATCGACAAGCACAAACAGCTTAGCTATAACCCTTCACCATGTGAGCGAGGCCCTGCTCCATGATCCCGAAGCACTGCAACACAACAACAAATCAACTACTGGAATAACATTCAAAATGATCCGCAACCACCCCGAAACTCACTCGAGCCCCTCAGAACCCCATCAAATCATTATAAAAAGTACCTATACTTCACAAAAAATTGTACCAGTTTTGCCGAACGCATTCGAATCATAGTTAGACATTCCGGATCACAACAAAACTTTGCAGATAAGTTCATTTCAACCATTCGGACCTATCAAAAAGAATGGGAACACAAATCGAAGCTCATTAACCAAAAAGTCAACTATTAGTTAAACTTATGAACTTGTAAACCTCCAAATTGCCAACTTTCAACAAATAGGGTCAAACCTTCTAAAATCCTCCAAAACCAAATACGAACATACGCCTAAGTAACAAAAACATCATACAAACTTATAGGAACCCTCAAATCCTGATTGCACGGTTGTTTATTCAAATGTAAAATGCTTGGTCAACTCTTACAACTTATTGCTTCCAAAATGTAAATAAGTGTTCCAATCAACTTTTGAACCTTCGTAGAACCAAACCGACTATCACCTTAAGTCAAAAACACCAAATGAAACTACGGGAAGCATCAAATAGGGGAATCAAGAGACATACCTAAATATGATGTAGAATAAGTTGTCACATACGAATACGTGAAAACTAGATCAAACTATATCGAAACAACTATATGAAAAACTAAAACAATACCTATAATGGATACATCAGATCAACCACCTCCATCCTACTTAGAAAAGCAGAGAAACCAGCTTGACCTACACATGTCTGTCCTCTACCTCTAAGACGACCTCTCTATGCACGTCCTCCACCTCTAGTTGGCTAGGTAGGTCGGGTAGCAACTAGGAATGGAATCATAGCCTGAGTACCCTATTGAGATATAGCACTCCACAATCTAGGGAGTTTCTTCTTGTTAAGCCCAAGTCTCCACATTAAAAGCAACGCCTTTACAAGCATGGGCACTGGACTGAGTATGCTACTGATGGCCAAAATGGCCACTAAGAGAACCCTATCTTGGAGATGCACCATAGAGCCATAAGCTGGAGGCGCATTGTAAGATGTTTGTCCCAAAGGAGTACTATGAGAACCATGACTAACTGGAGCACCATGAGAAGCGTGAAGTGATAAGTGATTTTGCCTACCCCAAGATGCCCTCTACAATGATGAACCTTGCCTCCATATGAGGCACCATTAAATCTTTCGGAAGGGCGAGACATCTTATTCTTCCACGCCTTTCTCCCTAAGCCAAGGTTACGCTTTATCCTTCTTGATATCTCCACTTCCTAACTAAAGGTAATCTATGTCATTGTCTCTCAAGTTGTACTGAGCTTAATTCTATAATTAAGCCCCTCAATGAACCTCCTCACCTTCTTTTGTCTCTACGGAAATCAAGAAAGCTGCATAACAGGAAAAATTTACAAACCTAATCTCATGCTGTGTAACTATCATACCATCCAATTGTTGATTCTCAAACTGGCAATGAAACTCATCTCTCCTAATGAGTGGAATGAACTTTTCCAAGAAAAGAGTCAAAAACTGAGTCTGAGTTAGAGAAAGTGAGCCTATTGGATTACACTCCTCGTAAGTCTAACACAATCACTTTGTTGGACCTCTCAACTGGGAAGTGGTGAAATCAACCCATTAGACTCCATAACACCAAAATTGCACAAAATCTCATGACACCTATCCGAAAAGTCATAAACATCAGTTGTGTGACCACCATCAAAATGTGGAGGTTCTAAATCCAAAATTGATCCATCTTTTTTCTACTCCTCAACAGAAATAGCGGGCCTAGCCTCAGGCAGCGTTGTAGCAATCAGCTGAACTACCCCATCTGGTGGAACTACTAGAACTCTAGGAGATCAAAATATAGCAGTGACCTGCTCTAGGGTGTGAGTAGCTAGGATCTAGGCTCCCTCTCTATTATAAGAAGTAGATGAGACTGCAATAATCATCCTTGCATGTGCCAAACCCTCAAAATAACTTAGAATTCAGACCATAGCCTCCTAAAGCACTAGAGTTGCAACAAAACCCTCAGGAACTTATGTTAGACCATGTGGAACAACCTGACCTGGAACCTGATCCACAATTGGAGCTACAAATGGCTTTATTGAAGCACCTATAGTACGACCACAAGTAGTTGTGGGTTCTCTACCTCTCGCAAGTGCTGCTACACATGTCCTAGCCTAAGCTCCAGCCTTACCCCTACCCCTGCCTCTCTTGGCCTGGTGTACTGGCTCCTGCTCAATGCCTACCGATGTGCGTGTGATCGTCATCTATGAGAGAATAGAAAAGTGAATATACAAACTATAAGATGAAACAAAGTTGCACTACAAGAAAGAAAGAAGAGGAATTTCCTAAATGCCATGTAGCCTCTCAAAAATAAGTATAGACGTCTCCGTACTAATCCGCAAGACTCTACTAGGTATGCTCATGACTCGTATAGCTAGTGAACCTAAAGCTCTAGTACTAACTTATCACGACCCAAAATCCCAACAAGACTTTGATGGGATGAAACCCAACCTGCTAGAAAAACCAAAATGCATAAACAATCAGAACAAGATAATATAAGGATGTTCAAGTGACATATAATATATAATGGCATGAATAAGTTTGAAATCAACATCCAAGTGCATAAAATACTACATAAATCCCAGAAACCCAGTATTACGAGGTCACAAGCTACTAAATAGAGTATAACATAGTCTCAAACTATGAAAAGAATGTCTGGAATAAGAAATAATAAATAAGATAGAGGAGAACTACCTAAGATATGAATCCAAGAGCAGTAGCTCACCGAGATGTTTTTAACCAAGCTCCTAGGCTCACATGATAGCCACTAGGACCAAAACTGGGATATACACATAAATATACAGAAGCGTAGTTGAGTACAAAAATTAATGTGTATTTAGTAAGTATCAAGTCTATTCCCAACGAAGTAGTGGCGAGGCTTTAATAACAATACTCACTTTCCATAACATATTCAATTCATAAGCATGTAATAAATAAAGGAACAACAAAGAAACAACGAAATCATTCCATAACATAGTCAAAGAAGCATACGCTAAACACGTTTACATGTTAATTGATCAAAAGCAATATCAAGGCACTAAATGCGCATATAAGGATGATATACAACAAGCATGTGTATGCTTGCTTCTACATGAATCTAGAATTCCATGCATGAGAAAGACTCAAACTTTACCCAAATTGACACCTCCCCATTGTCCAATAACTCTGGAGGGATAGATTCAATCCGTGCATCTGAGCATTTTAGCTCAATATTCAATCACCAATGTCTTATAAATAAGTCATAAAAACATGAAATAAACAATCATTCCATAATAATAACAACCACAGGGAATGCCTCATCATGCCAACCTCAGACCATATAAGAGAACCATATGCAAGAATGTACACATATAAACAAGAGATAAGCATGTATGATGCACATTGACAGAGAGATAAACATGCAGAGATATATGCATGTGTACAAGTATGACTACGAGTATAACATGTAACCCAACATACAAATAGAACATCATGTCCAAATAAGTAATCAACCTCCTAGACATAATCTCTTGAATGAATACAGTTTCTCAAGTAGTCATAGAAATAAATAAAGCATATAACAAGAAGAATAAATTTCAAACAAGGCATAAAGAATCCTAAAATCTACCTCAATCATGATATAGCCCCAGTATCCGCATATAGGATCATCACCTAGCATATATGTTTACCCAAACACGCAACATGTAGCACATAAGCCTATTTTAGGAATTATTCCCTCAAGACGAGGTTATCTAGGATACTTACCTTCTCTAAAGTAGGCTTCAACCTTCAAAAATGACATTTCCTCTAACCTCGACCTCCAAAAACCCAAAATCTAGCAAAGAACACTCAGCAGGGTCAAATAAAGCTATAGAAATAATTCCAAATAATAAAGTTTCAGTCATTAACCAAATCTCAAAAGTCAACACTGTGCCCACATGGTAAAATCCCAAAACAAAGGTCGAATCTTATTGATCCACAACCTCACAAGTCCAAGTATATGATTAACTTCCAACTTCGAGTCCAAGTTGGTGTTTAAAAACACAAAAACACTTTCTTATCTTTCATGTCAAAACCCCTCATTTCCCCTTTTTGATACCATGATCTAGAGGTAAACTGATGATACATCCAAGTAATAATCATAGATCTAGGTTATGATTTCTTACCCAAATGATGTGGATTAAGTCTCCTTCAAAAATCTCCCAGATTCATATTTTCTAGCTCTCGAAATGATAAAATGAAATCTATGTACAATATGTGGTTATATAGCCATAAGATGAAATTTTAGCAACTGGAGGAGCTCGTCTCCTCAACTCACGTTGCAAGCCAGGTCGCTAGCCTCCGCGAGCTGGTGCTGATTCTGCTAATTTCTCTTTCAAACCACTCCTGAACACCTCAAAACTCACCCGAGTGCCCCGGGACCCCTCTAAGTCATCTCGACTAGTCCATATACACTTTACGAACTTATCCAAGGGATCCAACACACATAGAAACATCAGAACTAAGACTCAAGGTTCAAACCAAACTATGAACTTTATTAGGTTCTTCAATTTCTAACATTCACAAGATACGTCAGAATCCGTCCAAGCCGCTTAGGTGCTAAAATTACCATATATACAAGTCCAAAATCATCATATAAACTTGTCATATTCTTCAAATCATGAAGCTGAGCCCGTTTACTCAAAATGTTGCTTTTTGTCAACTCTTCTCAACTTAAAGCTTCAAGTTAGGAACTAAGAGTTGCAAATTGTTTTCAAACCTCTCAAGGCCCATGCCATCCATACTCACAAGTCATAAAGCACCAAATGAACCTATGAGAAGTCTGAAATAGGCTAATGGGGTTGTAGAACTCAAAACGATCGATTTGGTGGTTATGTTCTCCACATCTTAAACAAATGGTCATACCTAAACTATCACAAAGGTATGGATATCTGGTCCGCACATCTGATTCCATCTCCCAAGCAGCCTTCATGCTTGGTTGACCTTCACAAAGCACTTTCACCAAACAATCTTTATTGACCTTTGCTTCTGAATATGTTTGTCAAAATAACTACCAGCTCTTCTACATAGGCAGTTTCCTTATCTATATGCAATGCGCTAAAGTCCAAAACCTGTGACATAGCCTCATGATATTGCTGAAGCATACAATCATGAAATATCGAATGTAGCCCCGATATTCTAGGAGGCAAAGCAAGCCTATAAGCCATCTCACCAACTTTCTCCAACACCTCAAATGGCCCAATGAACCTCAAACCCACTTGCCTTTCTACACAAATGTCATCACACCTTTCATGTGTGATACTTTCAGAAGTACCTTCTCACCCTCCACGAATGTCATATCACAGACCTTCTTGTCAACATAATTCTTTTGTATACTCTGAGGTTTTTGAAGTCATTCCTAAATCAGATTAACCTTCTCGAGCACGTCTTACCAAATCTTTACCCAACAACCTAGCATGATCAAGATCAAATCAACCAATAACAAAACAAATACCATACCATACAAAGCCTCATGTAAAGACATATGACGGGATTGATAGCGGTTATGTAAGAAAACTCTAACAAAAGAATGAATTGATCCCAATCACCTCCAAAGTCAAATGCACAAGCATTCAACATGTCCTCAAGAACCTAAATAGTACACTCAGGCTGAACATCATTCTGCCGGGTGAAATGTTGTGTTAAGCTCAACTTGTGTACCTAACTCCCGTTGTACACCTCTCCAAAAGAGAGATGTTATCTATGTACCTCGGTCTAAAATGATAGAAATAGGCACCCCATGCAAAAGAACTATCTCCCGAATGTAAATTTGGGCAAACCTCTCCGAAGGATAAGTAGTCAACATTAGTGTGAAATGCAAAAACTCGGTCAACCTATCAAGAATGATCCAAATTGAATCAAACTTCCTCAAAGTATGTGGCAATCCAACCACTAAGTCCAAAGTGATATGCTCCCACTTCCACTCCGCTACAACCATTTTCAAATTCAAACGACCTGTGATGTTCACACTTGAATTGTGTCACACCCTAACCTTGGGGAGGGTTCACCTGGTGCCTTAAACTTGTGACCGGGTGGACCAGTCATCTCTTTACTCTTAAACTTGGACAATGTATGATTCATGATAAAAAAAAGCAAATATTTTCGAAATTAATCATTTACATTTGGCTCAATTGCCCAAATATCTTCTCAAAGCGTTATATGTACTTCCATGAATAAAATAACAATGCTCTAAACGTAAATGCATGGCCCATGGTGTAAATGGAACTTCTATGACAATGAATGACTAGGTACATAAATAAGTTTGGCTCAAATTTCCCAAAAAAATAGTAGCAGGTTCAACATAGCAGTTGGAGTTCCACGTCATCCAATAGTAGCAATACCTGCATCCAAGAAACCGATGTACCGCCCCCGAAAATAGGGACGTGAGTACATGAGGAATAGTAATTGTGTACTTCATAAGATCCCACACATAAAATAGGATAAGAGACAATTATGTAAGAGAAATATGCAGTAAAATACAAGCAAACATTTCATCAGAAGAATTATCATAGAACCTTAAGATTTAAACATACCTTTTTGTTTAAAGTGGGAGATTATTAGTTACCAAGATATACATCCAACCACCATGTGTATGGCATGACATCTGATCTCAGCCCCATAGGCTAAGCCGTCTCTCTATAATTCTACGTGGATCGACATAAATTCGCTAGCAATACGTTAATCCCAGTTATGGAAACCCATCTATGGTGGCTATCTAGTCTCCCAGACCAATGGTACGACCATAGCCCTACACTGGTACGTCTAGCTTTGGTAATTGGCCCTTTTGCAACCAATACCTTCTAAGTTACAAACAAGACTCCCACAACAATTCATATAAAACCTTTTCATTTCGTTTGGCACCTTTGGCCTTAAGTCATAAAAGATGGAACCTTTTTTCCCTTAAGTCATATTATTCAAGTAATAGCCACATAATTGTCACGGCAACAAATACCACCAAAGACCGTGATGGCGCCAAACCTGCTCGTTAGGAAAGCCAACACTCAACCACCAAAATGAAAATAGATTAATTTATTCATTAAAAGAATCATGATATAGTATGAAAGCGGAATAAGTCTCAACAACAAATATCATGAACACAAATATCAAGATTGGATCTAAGCACGACCATCACAGTCTAACAACTCCCAAAACTCGGTGTCACAACTATCACATGTCTCTAAAAAGAATTAAGAGTGTCAACTAAATAGCAATAGCTACACGAAAAGGAAATAGATAGACATAATAGATAAGTAGGGAGGGAGATTCCATGTGTCGCAGATCAGATATAGTGAAGCATCCCACTATGAAGTCTCTACTAGATCTCCTACTCCTCTGGATAAATACCACTAATATGAGCCTCAAAACTTGCACAAAAATATGCAGAACTATAGTATGAGTACAAAACCATGGTACTCAGCAATTATCAAATCTAGCCTCGAAGAAAGTAGAGGAAAGGGGTAGACATCGAAGCTTACTAACAGTCCAATAATTAGGTGAAAATATAAAGAAGATACGAAATAAAGCATGGCATCATCAAATGAGCACGAAAGCTCAAAACACAGTTCATAGGGAATTTAGGCATGCTTTACAGATAAAGGAGACCAAACATGATATCAACACCTCAATCCTCGTATAAAGACACGATACATGTCAAGAACATTTATATAAAATTGTTGCATGAGTCGAACTATATATATATATATATATATGCATGCTCAGGATCCTTTCTCAATACCACAAAGCACAAATCCATGTGCCTAACACAGGCCATGCGTCCAAACCAAGAACCAAAAATCTAAGTGCCTACAATCACAGGGCAAAAAGTAACATGGGTAATCACTTGACTCCGGAGGGACGGATCCATATCAAAACATTGATCATTTTACAACTAATGATCAATAACCACTAATTAATATCTTCTCATAGTATCCGTAGTGCAAAAATCCTCAACTTCCACAACAACCAACTACCCGCTCATGCATGTGTGTATGAAACAATACAATAAAGAAGCACCAGACATAACAATAGAGATGCAGATAGAAGCTGATACGGATGAAAGCATGCTCCTAAATCATAATTATGAATCACCATATAGTCAAAGAATCAATTGAAACATGGATAATAACTTCATATAATCCAAACAAGGCATAACTCAAATCAACTCTACGAGATAGAGCCATAATCTAGATATACATATACGCTCATCACCTAGTATATACGTGGCTCCTAAATCAAGCAACAAGTAGCAAATAGATCACCTATGGGTAGAATTCCCTCTTACAATGATAGACAAGAGATTTATCTCCACCCGGTAAGCTTCAACATTCCGAAATAGCTTTTCCTCTCAAATCTACCTCCAAACGACTCGAATCTAGTAAAATACAACTCAACAACATCAAACAAAGCTATAGGAATAAATTCCAAACAATAAATCTTAAATATTTAACCATATCCCCAAAAGTCAACAACAGTGAACCCAAGCACACATGGTCAAAACCCGAGTCAAAGGGTAGATCACGACTAGTCATAACCCCATGAGTAGAAATATATGATAAGATTCAAAAACCAAGTCCAAATCGACCCTCAAATCCCCGAATTACACTCTATTAAATTGTAGACAAAACCCCCAAATATCTCTTTCAAATTCCAAAATCTAAGTATACAAATCCATGGGGAAACAAGATATATAATCAAAATTAAGTAGAAATCACTTATCCTCAGTATTGAAAATCCCTTCCAAAATCACCTCTTTGTGAGCTCCAAAACTCAAAATAGTGAAATATGAACTAACCCTCGAAATAAAAATGTGCCTGGAAGATTATGGATGCACCTCTGCCATCGTAGATATAGATTGTGTCACAAATGTGAAGGTCGGCTGGTAAGGGGAAGCTCACAGATACCAGTGTGTGGTTGCACAAATAGTATCATTGATGTAATATTTTATAATCTTGTAGGGGTGATGTCGCTTCTGTGGCACTACCTCCGCATGTGAGCCACGCCAGGCCTTGCTAGTCAATCATCGCAGATGTGCTAGAAGCATCGCCTCAGCAACCTCACACTTGCACAATAAGCACCGCAGGTGCAACACACCAGAACCACTTGATCCAATAAACTCCAAAATGGTCGGGAATCATTCCAAAATACACCCGAGCCCCCCGGGACCCATCTACCATACCAAAAAGTCCTACACTATCCAAACTTTTCAAAATGCTTAAAACACCACAACTAACATCAAAACCAAGAATCAAAGATAAAAATTCATCTCTTAACTTCCAAACATTCCAACTTCGCCAAACATGTCTGAATCATGCCTAAATATTCCGAAATCAAACAAAACTTTGAGCACAAGTCCCAATCAACTAAAAGAAACCATCCAAGATCACAAAAAACTAATAGGAGTCCGATAACATCAAAGTCAGCTCTCGATCAAACCAATGAACTCTCCAAACGTTTAAATTACCAACATTTAGCAAATAAAGCAAAAACCTTCTAGGAATCTCAAAACCCAAATCCGAACATACACCTAATTTCAAAATCACCATACAAACCTACAAAAACCATAAGATCCCTATTATGTGGCCTTTTAATCAAAAGTCAAACCTTGGTGAACTCTAGCAATTTAAGCCTTCCGAAATAGAACTAAGTATTCCAATTCACTTTGAAACCTTCCCGGAACCAAACCACTCATCCCCATAAGTTACAAAACAACAAACAAATATACAGGAAGTATCAAATAGGGGAACAAGGCTCAAATACGCAAAATGACTTACCGGGTCATTAAATTCTCGCCTCAAACAAATGTTCCTTCCTGAACGTGTTTAGAATCACACCTGGAACGCCAAGAAATGAGGATATATGCTCCACATATCATGCTCAATCTCCGAAGTTGCTTCCTCAACTGTCTGACCTCTCTACTTAACCACCACTGATGCAATATCTTTCAACTTGAACTTCCAAACCTGCCTATCCAAAATGGATACCGGCTCTTATTCATAAAGCCAAGTTCTCATCCAATTGCACTGTACTAAAATCTAACACATGCGACTTGTCTTCATGATACTTTTGAAACATGGAAAAGAAATACCGAATGAACTCCCGACAAGCTGGGTGGAAAATTAAATCCGTAGGCCACCTCACCAACTCTCTCTAACACCTCAAACGATCCAATATACCAAGGGCTCAACTTGCCCTTATTCCCAAGTCTCATCACGCCCTTCATAGGAAAAACTCGAAGAAGAAATTTCTCACCCTCCATGTAAGCCGCATTACGAACCTTCCTATCAACATAACTCTTCTGTCGGGACTATGCTTTACGAAGCCGCTCCTGAATGAATTTGACTTTCTAATAAGCATCACAAACCAAATCTATGCCCAACAACCTAACCTCGCTAGGCTCTAGCTAACAAACTGGAGAACGACATTGCCTCCAATATAATGCCGAATATGGAGCCATCAGAATACTGGACTAGTAGTTGTTGTTGTAGGCAAACTCTGCCTAGGGTAGAAACTTATTCCACTAGCCTCTGAAATCAATAACACAGGCTATCGACATATCCTCAAGGATCTGAATGGTTCGCTCAGGCTGCCCATCCGTCTGAGGGTGAAATGCAAGGCTAAGCTCCAATTTAATGCCCGAAAATAGGAACACCATAAAAACGAACAATCTCTCTTATGTAGATATGTGCCAACTTCTGTAGTGTAGGAACTCATGACCAAAATGAAATGCACAGACTTAGTATGTTTGTCCACAGTAATTCAAACATCGTTAACTCTTCTCAAATTCCATGGTGATCCTACCACAGAGTCCATAGTAATGCGCCCATTCTTCCACTCCAATATAGCCAATCCCTAAATCAAACCACCTAGTTTTTGATGCTCATACTTGACCTGCTGACAATTCAAACACCGTGAAACATGCCCAACAATGTGCTTTATCTCCACCACTTCTAATGCTGTTTCAAGTCACAATACACCTTTGTATCACCTGATGAATAGAATATCGCAAACTATAGGCCTCTTCAAGAATCAACTCCCTCAAACCATGTACGTTTGGAATAGAAATCCGACCCTGAAGTTGCAATACACCATCATCACCAATATTCACCCCCTTAGCACCACCTCGCAAAACCTTGTCCTTTAGAACAAGCAAATGAGATCATCATACTAACGAGCCTTAATGCGCTCAAACAAAGGATGATTGTGCAACAATGCAAGCAATAACTTTTCTGCCCTTGAAAATTCCAATCTCATAAATCTATTGGCCAAAGCCTAAACATCCATAGCCAAAGGTCTCTCCACAGCTGCAATAAATTCCAAACTCCCCACACTCTCCGCCTTCCTACTCAAAATATCCGCTACCACATTCACCTTCCTCGGATTATACAAAATAGTGATATCATAATCCCTCAAAAACTCCAACCACCTCCGCTGCCTAAAACTCAAATCCTTTTGCTTGAATAGATAATGAAGACTCTGGTGGTCAGTTTAAACCTCACAAGACACACCATATAAGTAATGCCTCCAAATCATAAGTGCATGCACAATAGCATCTAACTCCAAATTATATACCAGATAGTTCTTCTCATGGGGCGTCAACTGGCGCAAAAAATAGGCAATCACCCTACCGTCCTACATCAACACACAACCAAGGCTAATGCACGAAGCATCGTAATAGATAGTGAACATCCCTGATCCTGAGGGAAATAACAAAATGGGAAATGCAGTCAATGAAGTATTGAGCTTCTGAAAGCTCTCCTCATACTCATTAGACCATCTGAACATAGCGCCTTTTGGATTCAACTTGGTCATCTAAGCTCCAATAGATGGAAATCCCTCCAGAAAAGGATGTCAGTATCCTGCCAAACCCAAGAAACTCCTAATCTCTGTAGCTGTATAAGGTATAGGCCAACCTAACTGCCTCAATCTTCTCCGGATCCACCTTGATGCAATAATTAGACACCATGTGGCCTAAGAATGCCATCGCGTACAGTCAAAACTCGCACTTGGAAAACTTACCATACAACTTCTTCTCCTTCGAAATCTAAAGCACAATTCTCAAATGCTACTTGTGATCCTCGGCACTGCGAGATTATGCCAAGATATCATCAATGAACACAATGGCAAATGAATCCAAGTAAAGCCGGAGCACATTGTTCAACAAATGCATCAAAGTTGTTGGGGCACTATTCAATCCATATGACATCACCAAGAACTCATAATGTCCATAATGAGTCCTAAAAGCGGTCTTAGGGATGCCAGAAAACCAAATCTTCAACTGGGGATAAACCGATCTCAAATCAATCATCAAGAATACCCTAGCACCCTGAAGCTAATAAAAAAATCATCAATGTGAGGTGATGTATACTTGTTCTTGATAGTGACCTTGTTTAACTGTCTATAATCAATGCACATCCTCATAGAACTATCCTTATTCTTCACAAACAACACTGGCGCACCCTAAGGAGAAACACTTGGCCTGATAAATCCCTAATATAAAAATTCGTGCAAGTGCTCCTTCAACTCTTTCAACTCCGTTGGAGCCGTGCAATATGGTGGAATAGATATGGGTTGAGTGAATTGCACCAAATCAATACCAAAATCAACATCCTTATCGTTGTCATGCCTGATAAGTCTGTAGAAAACATATGTGGGAACACCCTTACTACTCGAACTGACTCTATAGTAGGAGTACCAGCACTAATATCCCTAACATAAACTATATACGCCAAACACCACTTCTCAACCATCTATTGAGCCTTTAGAAATGAATCGCTCTGCTAAGAGTGTGACGAAGAGAATATCGTATTCCAACCTTAGCAAGCCTGGTATAGCGAACGTCACGGTCTTAGCATGGCAATCAAGATGTCACGCCCCAACCATGGGGAAGGGACCGATGCTCGACCGAGTTAACCTAGTCAAGCAAGCCTAAGTGGTGCCTACTATCAACCCTTGCACATGAATGATTCAAAAGAAAAACCGCGTAATGTTCAACCAAGAATATAGAAATATGCAATAATGATTTCCATTACTTCAGGGACCCATCAATAGATGACAAAGTATTACAAGCCAATAGTTTTAAAAGTGAAGCATAATGACTCCCAACATTTCTAATTCCCACATACATACATGACCCAAAATATGTCTACAGAGCCTATAAACTGTCATGAGAAAGATACAGAAATGCTGATGTCAAGGCCTCGGCTATAATCAAAATAATATACAAAATATCAAAATACAATATGAGTGCCCCACTGTGGAAGGGGATCATCGCGATGTGCAAATGAAAGGGTACACTCCTATCGAGAATCCGTACCACCTACTGAGGTATCACCTACATTCATTAAAGATGCAATATCCTCTACAAAAAGGAAAGTTAGTACATATGGAATAGTACTATTATGTAAATCTAAGTACCCTCACATAGAATGAAGGGTCAACATAAGGAAAGAAAACATAGAAATGGAGAAGAAATCAATCGGAGTGAAAATTCCATGTTATAAGGGAAGAGTTTAACATAGGTAAAATCTTCAATAAATATTTACATTTTAGTTTGGAGAAGGCCATTAGTTACCGATATAGCAATATATAACTTGTAACGACCCGGCCGGTCGTTTCCTGAGTTACAATCTCGTTTTCCCCATTTCTGCTTCTTTATGTATTGTTCAGCTATATTTCATTGCATCATGTTGGTTGCTTCGGGTTTGGAGTGGTTTTGGAGAGGAATGAGACACTTAGTCTCTTAAGTTGGCCTTTTAGTTAGAAAAGTCAACAGAAAGTTGACTTGTGGGTAAATGATCTCGGAATCAGGTTTTTATGATTTGGATAGCTTCTTTAGGTGATTTGGGACTTAGGAGCATGATTGGAATTTATTTTGGAGGTTCGTGGTAGATTTAGGCTTGAATTGGCGAAATCAGAATATTGGTGTTTTCCGGTTGGTAGTGGAAATCTTGATATTGGGGTCGGATTGGATTTCCGAAAATTGGAGTAGGTCTATCATGTCATTTATGACGTGTGTGCAAAATTTCAGGTCATTCGGACGAGGTTTGACAGGTTTTTACATCATCTGCGGAATTCGGAAGTTTTGGGATCCCTAGGATTGAATTCGATGGTGATTTGATGTTTTGGCGCTGTTTTGAGTGTTTCGAAAGTTGGAACAAGTTTGAATGATGTTATGGGATGCGTTGACATGTTTGGTTGAGGTCCTGAGGGCCTCGGGTGTGTTTTGGATGCTCAACTGGTCATTTTTTGGACTTGAAAGGTAGCAGATCTTTGCTGGTATTTTGTTGCAGAAGATTTGTTCTTCGCGTTCACGAAGATTGTCCCGTTTTCGTGAAGAAGAGCTTGGTCAGGGGGTGAAGATGCTCTTCGCGTTTGCGAGTAAGGGGACACGTTCGCGTAGGTTTGGGTCTCTAGTGAATCGCGGATGCGTGGGTAGCGTCGTGTTCGCGTAGGAGAGTTGGAGCAGCTAGGACCCTAGGAATTTGTTCATCGCGTTCGCGTGGGAAGGATCGCGTTCGCGAAGGCTCGGGCAGCTGAAGCTTCGCGTTCGCAGGAAGGAGGTCGCATTCGTGAAAGAGGAAAAAGTGGCAGTGGAGTTTTGTTCTACGCGAACGCGAGGAAGATGTCGCGTTCGCGATGAAGGAAATGTCTGGGCAGAATGTTTAAGTTCAAAAACGAGGGCTTGAGTTCATAATTCAAAAATTTAATAGAGAGCTCATGAGAAGGCGATTTTGGAGGGTATTTTTTAGAGGAGTGATTGGGGTAAGTGTTCTTCACTCAAATTTGATTAAATTCCATGATTATGTCTTGATTTTTATCATTTAATTTGGGAATTTGGGGTGAAAATTGGGAAAGATGGAAGAAAAATTGGAGAGTTGATTTTAGTGATTTGGATGCCATTTGATGTTAGATTTTGGTGAATTTGATATGGGTGGACTCATTAGTGAATGGGCTTTCTAGTTTTGCAAATTTCCGAGACGTGGGCCCGGGGGTCGAGTTTGAGCCAAATTCGGGATTTATGGTCTAATTTGATAATTTTCATATGGAATTCATTCTTTTAGCATATATTGATGATAATATACTGATTTTAGTTAGATTCGGAGCATTTGGAGGCCGATTCGAGAGGCAAGGGCATCGCGGGTTAGAGTTTTGACTGGTTTGAGATATGTAACGATTGTAAATCTAGACCTGAGGGTATGAAACCTTAGAATTTTGTACTGTTTTGTTAAACAAGGTGACGCACATGCTAGGTGACGGGCGCGTGGACGTGCACCCGTAGGGATTGTGACTTGGTCGGTCCCGTGGCAACTCTAGATTTGCTTATTTTGATAAACTCCATATGATGTCTATGTGTTTTAGAAATGAATCTGTTAATTTGGGCTGAATGCCATGTTTGGGGCCTTGTGCTGATCTGTTCGGACCCTCAGGGGTATTTTACAACTTTCCTCGGACTGTTTTGATTCGAAAGCATATCCTCAGTCATGATTTTTACCTGTTTACTTTTGATTCAGTTTTATTACCCTGTTTTAAATATATGAAAGTTGTTTGGGCTGAGTTTCCCTGATTTTTACTGAAAGCCCAAGTGGCTGTGAGGTTGATGACTGAGAGAGGCCGAGGGCCGGATAGTGAGCATATTATATATATATATATATATGGATCGGGCTACATGCCGTATCGATACGTTACATCGGGCTGCACGCCGTAACGATATAGCGCTTGGGCTGTAGGAGCTCCTCCGGAGTCTGCACACCCCCAGTGAGCGCAGTCGACTATATATTTACGGATCGGGCTGCACGCGCGGTTATTATTATGAGATATCTATTGAGCGGGAGTGCTGAGTGAGAGTGCTAATTGAAGAGATTTGAGTCACGCGTGACTGAGAGGTTGCCCGGGGGGGCTAGACATATATGAGTGATGCTTTGCTGAGGGGCTAGTTTATGAAATGTACAGTTTTCATTCTCCTTTATACTGAGCCTCTATTGAAAATGTGTTGAACAATTGTTTCAAATGACTTTCATTGAAACTTAAGTTTTACGAGTTGTTTGGAAATTAAACTACGGATTTGACTTTGTTATTTCCATTGAGATTTTATGTTAGAACTTGTATATGATTTAAATGCTCGTCACTACACTCAAACTTTATTTACTTTGCTTACTTACTGAGTTGGCGTACTCACGTTACTCCTTGCACCTTGTGTGCAGATCCAGGTGCCAGAGCTTCAGAGTGAGAGCTTTCAGCAGCTTCTGAGTATTTACGGAGATAGCAAGGTAGCTGCACGGCATTCGCAGCCCCGCCATTCTCCCTCCTATCCTTAGTGTTGTTTATTTCAGTCTTTTCTTCTTGTATGGAGTAGATAGTACTCGACAGTATCTTAGTGGCTCATGACTAGTGACACCAGAGTCGGGCGGTGTGGATGTATTTGCATATTTGTTCTTCCGCGTATTTTGTTATATTAAAATGAAAGACTTGTGTTCTTAACTGATTTGGAAATACATTTATAAAAGACCCTTATGTTGTTAGTGTTGAATCGGCCTGCCTAGTACTGTGATAGGCGCCATCATGATCGGGGTAGTTTAGGGTCATGATAAGTTGGTATCAGAGCCTAGGTTACATAGGTCTCACGGGTCATGAGTCGGTTTAATAGAGTCTCACGGATCGGTACGGAGATGTCTGTACTTATCCTCGGGAGGCTGTAGAACCTTTAGGAAGACTTCACATTCTTGAAATTCCTATCGTGCGAATTTGTTGATTCTAGTACTAAACTTTTGTTGTTCTATTCTCTCACGGATGGTGAGGACACGTGCTACCGGTCAGGATGGATGATCACCAGTACCACCAGTTGGGGCCACTAGAGGCCGAGGACATGGTCGAGACCGCGGTAGGGGCAGGGGTTTAGCCCGCACAGCAGCTAGGGCAGCACCTGCAGATCTACCAGCCGCCCCAGTTCAGGATCAGGTCCTAGTTGTGGACGCTCCAGCAGTACCAGCTCAGGCACCGGCTGTGCCTATTTTTATTCTGGGTCTTCAAGAGACCTTGGCTCAGATCATGACCGTATGCACTAGTCTTGCTCAGGCGGTCGCAGTTTCTACTACAGGAGTCACTTCTCAAGCCGGGAGAAGCACTCATACTCCTGCTACCCGCACACACGAGCAGGTTGTTCAGGGATTGCATACACCGGAGGCACGACTAGCCCAGCCGATTACACCTGCTCAGGGTTTTGTAGTACCAGTTATGCCTGAGGACGAGCAGCATCGATTGGAGAGGTTCGGTAGACTTCAGTCTCTGACTTTCAGCGGTGCAGAGGGCGAGGACGCCTAGGGTTTCTTGGATAAGTGTCAGAGGTTTCTTCATACTGCGGGTATTCTGAAGACCAGCAGGGTCGCATTTACTACTTTTCAGTTTTTTGGAGCTCATTCACTTGGTGAGAGGCTTATAAGAGGCGTAGGTCTGTTGGTGCAGCGCCCCTTACCTGGCAGCAGTTCTCCGCTCTCTTTTTGGAGAAGTATGTGCCACAGTCTTGCAGGGAGAAGCTGTGTAAGCAATTCGAGCAGTTGCGTCAGGGCGATATGAGTGTGACGCAATATGAGATGAGGTTCTCGGAGTTAGCTCGTCGTGCTGTTTGGTTGGTTCCTATGGATAGAGAGAGGATCTGGAGGTTCGTTGATGGCCTCACATATCAGCTTCGGATTCTCAAGACCAGAGAGAAGGTGTCAGGTGCTACTTTTGAGGAGGTTGTTGACATCGCCCGCGAGATTGAGTCAATTCGTCGCCAGGAGCGAGATTAGAGGGAGGCCAAGTGGCCTCGGGGATCTGATAGTTTTGGTGGTGTTGCTTCGAGAGGTCAATTTCAGCACGGTAGAGGCTACCCATTCAGGCATGCGCCGTCAGCCCGCCCAGTTCATCGTGGGGCATCATCGGGCCATGGTTCTCACAGTTCTCGTTAGGGCCATTAATCACTTAATGCCCTGTCATCCTAGAGTTCGCTCTGTGCTCCATCAGTTCAGGGCTCTTCCATGCCATGTCCTTCTACTGGTCATTCCTGTGCTAGGGGTTCCCTTCAGCCCTCGTTTCCCGCACTAGTGAGTTGTAACGAGTGTTGAGAGATTGGACACATGAGGAGGCAGTGTCCTCGTATTCTTGAGGGTCCATCTTAGTAGAGGAGTCAACCCTCAACCTCAGCTCCAGTTACTTCACCACTCGCTCAGGCAACTAGGGGTGGGGGTCAGTCAGCTAAGGGTCGCCCTAGAGGGGGAGGTCGATCCGGTGGTGGTCAGGCTCATTTCAATGCACTCCCAGCCAGACCAAATGTTATTGCTTCGGATGCCGTGATTACAGGTATTGTTTCAGTTTGCCACATAGATGCCTCTATGTTATTTGACCCTGGTTCCACCTATTCATATGTGTCCTCGTATTTTGCTCGTTATTTGGGTACGCCCCGTGAGTCTCTTGTTTCCTCTATTCGTGTATCTACTCTGGTGGGTGATACCATTGTTGTAGACCGCGTGTATCGATTATGTGTGGTGACTATTGGGGGTCTGGAGATCCGCGTGGACCTTCTATTGCTGTGTATGGTAGACTTTGATGTGATATTAGGCATGGATTGGCTATCTCTGTGTCGGGCTATATTGTACTGTCATGCTAAGAAAATGACGGTTTCTATGCTGGGTGTGCCACGGATTGAGTGGCGACGCTCGCCTGATTTTGTCCCTAGTAGGGTGATTTCTTTTTTGAAGGCCCAGCGGATGGTTGGGAAAGGGTGTTTTTGATACTTAGTGTTTGTGAAGGATGTCAGTGTAGAGACTCCTAGTATCGATTCTATTCCAGTAGTGAGGGACTTTCCCGATATGTTTCTTGCAGACCTGCCGGGCATGCCCCTGGACAGGGATATTGACTTTGGTATTGATCTAGTGCTGTGCACGCAGCCCATTTCTATTCTACCGTATCGTGTGGCACCGGTAGAGTTGAAGGAGCAGCTTCAGGAACTCCTTGATAAGGGGTTTATTCGGCCTAGTGTGTTGCCTTGGGGTGCGCCTGTTCTATTTGTCAAGAAGAAAGATGGAACGATGAGGATGTGCATTGATTACAGGTAGTTGAACAAAGTTACAATTAAGAGCAAGTATCCTTTGCCTCGTATTGATGATTTATTTGACCAGTTTCAGGGAGCGAGGGTGTTCTCCAAGATTGATCTCCGGTCAGGGTATGACCAGTTGAAGATCAGGGACTCGGATATTCTTAAGACGGCTTTCAGGACCAGATATAGTTATTATGAGTTCCTTGTGATGTCTTTTGGACTGACCAATGCCCCAGCAGCGTTCATGCAATTGATGAACAGCGTGTTTCGACCCTATTTCGACTCGTTTGTCATTGTATTCATTGATGACATTTTGGTGTACTCGCGTAGTCAGGAGGAGCACGCGAAGCATTTGAGAGTGGTATTACAGCGGTTGAGGGAGGAGAAGCTTTATGCAAAGTTCTCCAAGTGCGAGTTTTATCTCAGTTCAGTGGCTTTTTGGGACACGTGGTGTCCAGTGAGGGTATTCAGGTCTATCCGAAGAAGATAGAGGCGGTTCAGAGTTGGCCCAGGCCATCCTCAGCCATAGAGATTCGCAGCTTCCTTGGTTTGGCGGGTTATTACCGTTGGTTCGTTCAGGGATTTTCATCTATTACTGCATCACCCTTGACCAAATTGACTCAAAAGGGTGCTCTATCAAGTGGTCGAATGAGTGTGAGGCGAGCTTTCAGAAGCTCAAGACTGCCTTGACCACAGCTCCAGTGTTAGTTTTGCCGTCAGCTTCAGGTTCATATACAGTGTATTGTGATGCCTCGAGAGTTGGTATTGGGTGTGTGTTGATGTAGGAGGGTAGAGTGATCGCTTATGCTTCTCGTCAGTTGAAGCCCCAAAAGAAGAACTACCCTGTTCATGATTTAGAGTTGGCTACCATTGTTCACGCGTTGAAGATTTGGAGGCATAATCTGTATGGTGTGTCTTGTGAGGCGTTTACTGATCATCGTAGCCTCCAGCACTTGTTCAAGCAGAAGGATCTAAATTTGAGGCAGCGGAGATGGTTGGAGCTGCTAAAGAACTATGATATCACTATCTTGTATCATCCGAGGAAGGCCAGTGTAGTGGCCGATGCTTTGAGTAGGAAGGCGGTGAGTATGGGCAGGTTGGCATATATTCCTGTTGTGGAGTGACCTCTTGCAGTCAATGTTCAGGCCTTGGCCAATTAGTTTGTGAGGTTGGATATTTCGGAGCCCAGTCGGGTCATCGCTTGTGTGATTTCTCGGTCTTCCTTGTTTGATCGAATCAGAGAGCGCCGGTATGATGATCCTCATTTGCTTGTCCTCAAGGACAGAGTTCAGCACGGCGATGCCAGAGATGTGACTATTGGTGATGATGGGGTATTGAGGATGCAGGGCCAGATATGTGTGCTCAATGTGGATGGGCTTCGAGAGTCAATTCTGGAGGAGGACCACAGCTCGCGATATTCCATCCATCCGGGTGCTGCGAAGATGTATCAGGATTTGAGACAGCATTACTAGTGGAGGAGAATGAAAAAGGATATTATGGCATTTGTAGCTCGGTGTCTCAATTGTTAGCAGGTAAAATATGAGCATCAGAGACCGGGTGGCTTGCTTCAGCAGATGGATATTCCAGAGTGGAAGTGGGAGCGGATCACTATGGATTTTGTAGTTAGAATCCCACGGGCTTTTAAGAAGTTCGATGCTATTTGGGTAATTGTGGATTGGCTGACCAAGTCTGCGCACTTCATTCCTGTGTGTACTGCCTATTCTTTAGAGCGGTTAGTAGAGATTACATCCGAGAGATTGTTCGCCTGCATGGTATTCCAGTTTCCATCATTTCAGACAGAGGTGCTCAGTTTAGTTTGCAGTTTTGGAGAGCCGTACAGTGAGAGTTGGATACTCAGGTGGAGTTGAGCACAGCTTTTCACCCTCAGACGGATGGGCAGTCCGAGCGCACTATTCAGATATTGGAGGACATGTTGCGCACTTGTGTTATTGATTTTGGGGGTTCATGGGATCAGTTTCTACCGCTCACGGAGTTTGCATATAACAACAGCTATCAGTCGAGTATTCAGATGGCTCCATATGAGGCTTTATATGGGAGACGCTGTAGATCTCCAGTTGATTGGTTTGAGCTGGGCGAGGCTAGGCTTTTGGGTACAGACTTGGTTCAGGATGCCTTGGACAAGGTGAAAGCGATTCAGGAGCGGCTTCGTACAACGCAATCAAGACAGAAGAGTTATGCTGACAGGAAGGCCCGTGATGTGTCTTACATGGTTGGGGAGAAGGTTCTACTAAAGGTTTCACCCATGAAGGGTGTTATGAGATTTGGGAAGAAGGTTAAATTGAGTCCTCGGTTCATTAGGTATTTTGAGGTGATTCGGAGGATTGGGGAGGTGGCTTATGAGCTGGCTTTGCCACCTAGCTTGTCGAGTGTGTATCCAGTATTCCATGTTTCTATGCTCTGGAAGTATATTGGCGATCCGTCTCTTATTTTGGATTTCAACACGGTTCAGTTAGACGGTGATTTCACTTATGATGTGGAGCCAGTAACTATTTTGGAGTGGCAGGTCCGAAAGTTGAGATCGAAGGATATAGCTTCAGTGAAAGTGCAGTAGAGAGGTTGGCCCGTGGAGAAGGCTACCTAGGAGACCGAGCGGGAGATATAGAGCAGATATCCTCACCTATTTGAGGCTTCAGGTATGTTTCTTGACTTGTTTGAGGACGAACGTTTGTTTAAGAGGGGGAGGATGTAACGACCCGGTCGGTCGTTTCATGAGTTACAGCCCCGTTTTCCCCATTTTTGCTTTTTTATGTGTTGTTCAGCTACATTTCATCGTATCATGTTGGTTGGTTCGGTTTTGGAGAGGAATGAGACACTTAGTCTTTTAGGTCGGCCTTTTAGTTGGAAAAGTCAACCAGAATTTGACTTGTGGGTAAATGATCTCGGAATCAGGTTTTTATGGTTCGGATAGCTTCGTGAGATGATTTGGGACTTAGGAGCGTGATCGGAATGTATTTTGGAGGTCCGTGGTAGATTTAGGCTTGAATTGGCGAAATCGAAATATTGGCGTATTCCGGTTGGTAGTGGAAATCTTGATATCAGGGTCGGATTGGATTTTCGGAAATGGTAGTAGGTCTGTTGTGTCATTTGTCACGTGTATGCAAAATTTCAGGTCATTCGGACGAGGTTTGATAGGTTTTTACATCATTTGCGGAATTCGGAAGTTTTGGGATCCTTAGGCTTGAATCCGATGGTGATTTGATGTTTTGGCGTTGTATTGAGTGTTCTGAAGGTTGGAACAATTTTGAGTGATTTATGGGATGCTTTGGCATGTTTGGCTAAGGTCACGAGGGCCTCGGGTGTGTTTCGGATGCTCCACGGGTCATTTTTTAGACTTGAAAGGTAGCAGATTTTTGCTGGTAAGAAGATTTGTTCTTCGCGTTCGCGAAGAAGAGCTTGGTCAGGGGGTGAAGATGCTCTTCGCTTTCGCGAGTAAGGGGTCGCGTTCGTGTAGGTTTGGGTGTCCAGTGAATCGCGGACGCGTGGGTAGAATCACGTTCGTGTAAGGGAGTTGGAGCAGCTGGGACCCCAAGAATTTGTTCATCGCGTTCGCGTAGGAAGGATCGCGTTCGCGAAGGCTCGGGCAGCTGAAGCTTCTCGTTCGCGGGAAGGAGGTCGCGTTCGCGAAAGAGGTAAAAGTGGCAGTGGAGTTTTCTTCTACGAGAACGCGAGGAGGATGTCACGTTCGCGATGAAGGAAATGTCTGGGCAGAATGTTTAAGTTCAAAAATGAGGGCTTGAGTTCATAATTCCAAAATTTAATGGAGAGCTCGGGAGAAGGAAATTTAGTGTTGAATCGGCTGGCCTAGTACTCTGATAGGCGCCATCACGACCGAGGTGGTTTGGGTTTGTGACATAACCACCATGTGCGCGTCATGGCATCTAATGTCGGACCGAGCGGCTAAGCCATCTCGCCAAAATGCCGTGTGGATCGACGTCATGTGCAAGCAATATATTCGTCTCAATAAAGGGACATAATCTCATCATAATGTTGTTACACCCCATGTTTTCGTACATGGAAGTACGCCATAAGTAATTAATATAAGCTCAAAAATGAGATGTTACATTCCGCATTTTCGTACGTTATGGTTTCATCGTAAGTTAATCGACGTAAGTTCGGAATGAGATTATTTTGAGATTATAAGCATTATGTTATTTCAAACAAGTGATGAGTAAATTCGTGAAGGAGAGAGGGTAAGCAAATCGAAGAAAATGAATTTCGTCGAAGTTTGGCATTTTGGGATAAAATACGGCCTGAGCTAAAATACCCGGTATTTATGGACTAGTGCCATACAAGGTACCACATGACCATGATGGTGAAGTGCATAGAGTGTGTTAAGGTGAGTAGTATTTTAAGTAATTTGAGATAATTCATAATTATGTGAATAATTGGTTAATTATTGGATTAGTGGGGAATTAATAAGTTGATTAAGGAGTTGGTGGATGATTAATTAGGGTCTTTGGATAAAGACTAAGGAGCCTTCACATGGCATCCCCTCAATTCCAAATTGTGACTCTTAAACTCATGTGAAAGGTGGCATATTTTGAAGGTTTGGTGTGGCTAAGTCACCACATAAGTGGGGCCCACGCCCAAAGACTTAAATAAACCTCTCTAAATTCATTTCAAGACTCTCAATCACAAAGGAATTTCAGCAAACTCATTCATAAAAGACTTCATGTTAGCAACGTGATTTTACTACAAGAAAATCATACGAGACTACCTAATGTTATAGCAACGGGATTTTGCGATTCGAAGGGAGTACAATGCACTCTTTCTCAAAGAATATCTTACGGATTTTTCCCTTTTCGATCCGCCATTACATGTTGTCGCAATAGACGTGTGTTAGAGGAATTCTCAAGAGAATCGGTCCAGGTATGTTAAGGCTATCCCTTCTTTCTTTTTCTCATGATCTATACGACACGAACAAAACGAGCAAATGCACAAATTCCATAAATGACTCTATTCATAGAAGTATTAGATATGTCTATGTTCTTGAAATCCCATATGTCTTACTATTCTATCGTTTGTTTATGGGTCTCAGAAAATACGTAAGTTGATAAAAAAATTTCATGATATTAATCATAGGTATAATGATCTTATGACGTTCCCAGAGATTTTATTGACGTACTTCTCATGCATTGCATTCATTTATACATGTACATTGACACATGACCAGATAGCGTTATAGACGCATATATATATATATATATGGGATATGGGATATGGGAAACGGTTACAGCGTTATATACGCACCACCACCTGATCAGCTAGTATACGTTGATGATTTTTTCCACAGTGGCCGAGATGATATGATGGCATGCCCTCATAGGCTTGATGATGTTATGAACATGTGTGCCTATGCACAACATGACATTCGTACGTATATGATCGGATCCAACCCTACACCACAACAAAATGGCAAGAGCGGTCGATGCAGCTTTTACCCGAGAAGGTCAGGATCGAATCCACAGGGAGCTACAACAATGTTTGGAGTTGGATTTCTATCTAATCTAGCAGTGCGTAGTGCTCTTGATTACACTTCCAATCATATTTGTTTTATTATTACTTCTAATTTTATGCTAATGATATGCGAAATTAAGCTAAGTATAAATGCTTGAAAGGTTTTCTAAATGGTTAACGAGGCACTAGGAAAGTGACTTTCTCCTAGGTGAATACTTGACGGGTTCTAATCCTAAGGCAAACTTGTTATGTTTGGGATCGCAATATAGCCAATGCAGGACACTACTCACTCTATACCTCTCGGTAGCTTGAGTGACTTTGCCCTAATTGACTTTCTCAAGACCAATTGGGTGTCAAAATTATGCAAGCAACATAGGCTCAAGTCGGGTGTTACTATATCTAGATTTAACCCTTTAATTGGGGCTATCAATCTCTTGAATACGCCCTAATTCCTTGTTGAACTGATTTTCCTAGACTCAAGCTCTCTTTCTCAAGAAGAGCCCAAGTCAAATAGGCACAAATTAATGTTTGCAACCACTAATTCAACATGGAAAACACAAATCAGTCCAAATATCAACCACCCATAAATATCTAAGCCTTAAATCAAAAGACACATCAAATACCCACACTAGGGTTGAGCCACAACCCTAGCTAATGGGTCTAGTTACTCATAATAATAGAAGAAATCAGATATTTAGATGAAGAATAACCCATACAATATGATTACAAGCTAAGATTTGAAGATTCAATGTTAAACTGGCTATAAAATTACTCAAAATAGACTAAAACTGTCGTTCATGTGCTCAGCTAATATAATGATACCCTAAAAATCTGAAAAAGAAGTATTTATACAAGGCCAAATTTTTTGGACAAAAATACCCCTGACGGAGGTATCACGATCCGCAAGAAATGGAGCGCGGCCGCAATGGGGCTTTTAGCCTTAACTTTCTGTTCTCTGAATCCACCTACCGCGGACCATAATAAATGGACCATGGCCGCGGTGGCTTCACCGTGGACCACGAGAAATGGAATGTGGCTGCGATGTCTTGAGTCTTCCAAACTTCACATTCTCTGAATCCCTTCTCTGCGGACCGCGAGAAATGGAGAGTTGTCGCGATGAGCCTACCGCGATCGCAAAGAATTGACCGCGAACCGCGTTGCTTGAACTTCCAAACTAGCATCCTATCTGATATTTGCCACTGCGGACCGCACTAAATGGACTGCGGCCGCGATGGATCTATTGCAGCCACAATGGATTTTATGCTGCAGCGGTGCTTTGACTTGTCCTTGGCACTTGTGCAGGTTTCACTCCTTTTTGAGCTGGTTTTGACTTCTTGCCACTTTTTTGACCAAATACAAACAAGCACAACGTATAAGCATTCGGGATTACTTGTATACATTTTTAATCCAAAACTCAAGCATAAAGGAGTATAAAATAAACTAGAATCCCTAGTTATCAGTATATGCATGACACTATAAGTATTTCATGATTTACACAGTTATCTAGACTTACAGGTTGAGTCATTTACTCAATATTTCTTCCACGTCTTTTACGTACTTATTTATGTGCCTTACATACTCGGTACATTACTTGTAATGACGTCTCTTTGCTTGAAGACGCTGCGTTTCATGCCCGTAGGTCCCGATAGACAGGTCGAGAGTCCTCCAAGTAGGCTATCAGCTCAGCGGAAGGTGTTGGCGCGCTCCATTTGCTCCGGAGTTACCTGTTTGGTTAGTATGATTTACACACGTATTTTTTGGTATGGCGGGGCCCTGTCCCAACCTTTATGTTAAGTGTGTACTCTTAGAGGCTTGTAGACATATGTCATGTATACAAATGCGTGTATGGCCTTACCGGCCTATGTTTAGAGTTTACAAATGATCATGTTGGCCTTATAGGCACGTGTATCACATGTATAAGTTTTTTATATCAGTTTGAGTCGTCCTATATTGAGTACTCACCTATCTTTATTCTGGTAAGCCCATGACGGCCCGTTTGGCCCATTT
Source organism: Nicotiana attenuata (assembly GCF_001879085.1). Lineage (NCBI taxonomy): Eukaryota > Viridiplantae > Streptophyta > Magnoliopsida > Solanales > Solanaceae > Nicotiana > Nicotiana attenuata. The sequence continues at coordinate 186,915 of NW_017671843.1, read as the reverse complement.
GCCAATGAAAGTACAATAAGAAAGATATGTTAAGTTGGTACTCGGTTAAGTAAGGTACCGGGTGCTCGTTGCGGCACATATGTTTGGGTCGTGACATTTACAAAAAGGACTTGTCCCTATACCTATACTTTCGGGTATGGGTCTTTGCAACCTATACCTTCTTGGTTACATAACAATACTCCCACAAGTATTTCTTTAAGCATTTCATAAAACCTTTCTTTCCGTTGTCCCTTGGGACATATATCATCATTCTCATTCTTTGGCATAATGGCCACATATCATTATAATTCTTTCATTTCATTCATATTCCATGCTTTATAAAAATACATTGAGCTATTTAAAGCATTGAAAAATCATTGCTACAAATACATAAATATATAAAAGCTTAAAACAGTTGAATTTCAAGAGAAAACCATAATGATGGAAATTGAAATATGAATTGAATTCGTATGCATTTGAGAAATAACTCATTTGAAACAATTCAAAACAAAGGAATATAAACTAAAACAAACCATATTTAGAGTTTATGAGAAGTTCATGAAATCCGATTCTACGGAAGGAGTTTGGCGAAACATATCTTAATCAAGCTTCCTTGAGGTTCCTACTATGTTCCACTACTCGTTATACTTCAAGATCCTTTTCAAGAAGAATGAAAAAATCAATCCAACATTTGATTCTTCTGACCACTTCACGACGTATTGTGTGGTCCAAAAGTCTGTACCGCGACGAGCTTGCTACAACATTTTAAACATCCTAGCTTGCTCTTGGCACTATAAAACTTTAGATTCGTTGACAAACTTTTACGATGCCTTACATCTCCCTCACTTAGGATCATTCATCCTAAAATGAGGAGTAGAGTCTTCTGTAGTCACCGAGCATGACTCGGTTCCTCACTCAATTACTAAAGGCTCAAAAAATTTGGCTAGCTCCCCAGATTTCGAGAAGTTCGGCAGAGTTTTGTTTCTAGGCCTATACACCTGTTAGAGAGCCGTAGACACCAACCTAACAACAAATCCCATAAACCCAATAAGGTATTACAAACATGGGGACAACATCAACATATAATTATATTCATTGCATAACCATAAGGGGCACATGAGCATAAACTTTACAATTTCAACATAGTGCATAGAAAAAAACTTCTAGTACCTTTCAAACATGGCCAACTGGCTCTACAAACAAGTGGGGTTATCTTCCTCTACTTCCCAGGTGGACTCTTCGACTTGATGCTTTATCCATAGCACTTTGACGGAGGAAATCTCCTTATTCCTCAACGTACGAACTTGTGTATCAAGGATGGCAACAGGAACCTCCTAATAGGTCAATCCTTCATTAACTTTAATCGTCTCCATGGGGACAATGAGTGACGGATTCCCATCCAATTTCTTAAGCATAGACACATGAAATACAGGGTGCACGAAGGACATCTATGGAGCTAAATCAAGCTTATAAGCAACATGACCAACCCTCTAAAAGTTTCTATAAAGCCTGATGTACCTTTGGCTCAGTTTTTCTTTCCTCCAAAATTGCATTATGCGTTTCATGGGAGAAACTTTCAGGAACCCAATCATCCTCCTTAAACTCCAAATATCTACATCACACATCGGAATAGTGCTTATGGAAACTTTTAGCGATTTTTAGCCGCTCCTTGATGATTTGACTTCTCCATAGCTTGATGCATAAGGTCTGGCCCTATCAATTTTAGTTCTCCAAATTCAAACCATTCAATGGAGGATCTATATCCCCTACCATACAGAGCCTCGAACGACGCCATTTGAATGTTGGCAAGATTGTTGTTGTGGTAGGCAAATTCTATGAGTGGAAAACGATCCTCCCAGCTACCCTTGAAGTCAAGAACACATGCCAGCAACATATCGGCAAGTGTTTGTATAGTTCGCTCGGCTTTCCTATCAGTCTGTGGATGACAATTTTTACTAAGGTTTACCAGAGTATCAAACCTTGATAATATTTTTGCCAAAGGTTAGCAGCGAACTGTGCCCCTCGATCTGAGATAATGGAAACTAGAGTGCCATGCAATCTAACTATTTCTTTGATATAAAATAGAGCATAGTGTTCTGTTGTGTCAATGGCCATAATAGGAAAGAAGTGTGCTGATTTCATTAGTCCCACAATCACCCAAATTGAGTCGAACTTACAAGGTGTGATAGGTAAACCTACCACAAAATCGATGTTGATCATCTCCCACATCCACATTGGAATTTCTATACCCTGTGACATGTCACCGGGCCTCTAGTGTTCAGCCTTCACTTGCTATCAATTAGGGCACCTAGCCAGAAAGTCCGCTATGTCCCTATTCATGTCGCTCCACCATCAGATCTCCTTAAGGTCATGGTACATCTTTGTAGTGCCTGGATGCATAGAATGCTTGGAATTGTGAGCCTCGGTCATGATTCTCTCAGAGACCATCTATATTTAGATCACACAATATGTCTTGGTACCTTAGCATACTATCATTCACAGCAAGAGAAATCCATGGTCTTTTGTTTATGAATTACTTCCTTCAGTTGCACCAAAATCAGATCATCATATTGTTTCTCCTTAACTTCAACTACCAACGACGAGTTGGCTCAATTTTGCATAATCACCCTACCCTCGCTAGAGTTTGCGAGCCGAACTCTCAAATAAGCCAACCAGCAAACTTCCCAGGCCATTGTCCTTTGATGTGCCTCCAAGTGAGCCAAACTACCCATAGATTTCCAGCTAAGAGCATTAACCACAACATTAGTGATGGTCTTAACCACAACGTTAGTGATTGTCGGCTATAAGTGCATATTTTAGTTGCTTATCGCACTCTAATTTACTGCACTTTAATTGAGTTTGAGCTTTAATCGCTAGTCTTTTGCACTAATTATGTGTTTTATACCTTGTAGGAGTGATTCCGAGCTATGTAGATGTTACGGATAAAATTGAGCTATTTGGAGCTTTGAAGTCTGAGTTAAAGCCCAAGGGATCAAGCTAGGATCGCGTTCAGGGGTTGAGAACCACATCTGGATATCAAAAAGCAAGGAAAAAGCCAGACTCAAAGAAATATACACTGGTGCGGCGCATGGCGCTACTCGTGTACAATTTCTGCTGGTTTTCAATTTTTTAAGCTCTTTGACAAACCCCACTACCGTCCCATGCGGCGCGCCTGTGCAATTTTTATAGAGTCCTAATCCTATTTCGCGTAAGAAAAAGTATTTTCGTTTGGGCCCGACCCTAATTAGTATAAATACATATAAAAATGGTATTTTTTGGACTTTTGACATACTTTAGACCAAGGGACACATGGGAACATTCGGGAGCAAGAATATCACAGATTTTTTCATCTTTTCTTAGTATTTTCAATTATCCAACACTTCTACATTTGTTTGATACTATCATGAGTGGCTATAACATATAGTTCTGGGGTTGTGATTTAGCCATGAATATTGTTATTTAAAGTTGACTTAACCTTGATTATAATTCACCAATATATAGTTGTTTCTTCAATTCTATGATTAATTACTAAATTGTCTGGCCAACAATTAGGTTCTATTTACTATCTATGCTTTGCTTGGGAAAACCATATTTAGATTAGAGGAAAATTAAAGAGAGCACGATCTTAACTTTGAGGGAGAAGCTTTATGGTTAGGATAGGAATATACCTTGTCACGGTGCTTAATTAAATATTATTATTTTAATGCGTTCTTAATAGAGTGATTTTATAGGAATATAGGCATTAATCTATTTTGAATAGGTGAGTAGTACTTCGGGAGAAGTCCATGAGAGAAATTTTTTGATTAATTAGCAACCATGAGTGAATTATATGAAAGGGAGAGTTAAATAGAACACCGTAGGATTGGTGAATCGATCACAACCATGGAATATTTGTCTCTACTGAACACACAACAATCATTTTGTTGCTTGGTAATTTAGTTACTGCTTAGAATTATTATTTAGTATAATTACACTTTTGAACTCGGATTGGCTCGACTAAATAACAATCTTGGCAAATTTAGTGGGTAGTTGATACAAGTCTATGTGGGTTCAACACTCGACTTATCATTTTATTACTTGTACGACCATGTATACTTGCATGTGCGTTAGGGAGCAACAAGTTTTTGGCGCCGCTGCCAGGGAACTCATTTTATTACTTGTATGATCACGTATACTTGCATGTGCGTTAGAGAACAACAAGTTTTTGGCACCGTTGTCGGGGAATTTGAATATTGACTACTTTCTAGTTTTTGCTTTCATTGTTTACTTAGTCAAGTCTAATGTAATTTTATTGTTGCTCTGATCTCAGGAACTTTGATTGAATGCGTAGGGTCAGAAGCCAGGATAGAATTCAAGGCTTTGACCCCGAACCTAAGAGAACATTTCATAGGAGGTTGAGGGAAGCAAGGGAGCAACAAGTTTTTGGTGTGCCTTAAAGTGAGCCAAACTACCCATTGATTTTCGGCTAAGAGCATTAACCACAACATTAGCCTTTCCCGGATTATAGAGCTTTGGTTGGAATAGTTATTAGAAGCCATAATCTCATAAGTTCCATTGTTGCGTACACCTAGTCTTTACGAAGATGTACCATGATCTCAAGGAAGTCTACTGGTGGGATGACATGAAGAGAGGTAATAGTGGACTTTGTGGCAAGATGCCCCAACTGTCAGCAAGTGAAGGCCGAGCACCAGAGACCCGGTGGCTTGGCACAAAATATAGAAATTCCAATATGGAAACGAGAGATTGTCAACATGGACTTTGTGGTAGGTCTACCTTGCATGCCTTGTAAGTTTGACTCGATTTGGGTAATCGTGGATCGACTCATGAAATCAGCACACTTCTTGCCTGTTAAGACCACTGACACAGCAGAACATTATACTCAGTTATATATCAAGGAGATCATTAGGTTGCATGGAACTCAAGTTTCCACCATCTCAGATCGAGGGGCATAATTGAATGCTAACTTTTGGTAAAACTTTCAGCAAGGTTTAGGTACTCAGGTGAATCTTAGTACAACTTTCAAAACACAGACAGATGGACAATCAAAGTGGACTATAAAAATGTTTGAGGATATGTTGCGTGCTTGTGTTCTTAGCTTCAAGGGTAGCTAGGATGACCATTTGCCACTTATAGAATTTGCCTACAATAATAGCTATCATGCCAGCATTCAAATGGCACCGTTTAAAGCTCTATATGGTAGGAGATGTAGATCTCCCATTGGTTGGTTTGAAGTCGAAGAAGCAGAATTGATAGGTCCAGACTTCGTGTATCGAGCTAAGGAGAAGGTCAAGATAATTTGGACGGCCAAAAACCGCTAAGAGTCTCCAAGAGTCCTATTCGGATGTGAGTTGTGGAGTTCTTGAGTTCAAAGAGGATGATTATGTAATGCTTGTAATGTTAAGATTGGTGTCATTTACAAGTTTGTGATGCTTCGTGAGTTGTTGATGTGTTGTTAGGAATGGTTTCTATCGCTCTTTGACAGGTGAATAGGCACAAATACAGGGTAAACCTTGCCAAATTTTTTATGACGTTTGGGAGTTTGCAAAATGATGAGCTTTTGTTGTGTGAATGAAGAGCTAATTCATGTTGGATGTCTATGGCACACTCTAACCCTCATTCAAAGACGAATGATCCTAAGCGGGAGAGGATCTAAGGCCTCGTAAAAGTTCGCCAAGGATTTAAAGTTTTATAGTGCCAAAACCAAGCTAACGTTCTCAGTATGGATTTTTTGTGCAATGTATCATGAGGTAGGTAGAAGCATTTATAGAAAATGGCGCTTTTACCGTCAATTATGCGGACCACAGATTGGTTCTGCTGATCCCAGAGCCATCGCGGATCGAGTTAGAAGCAACTTAAATTTGAGGGTCGTGGGTTATGCGGACTGGATAGCCATTCTATGGATCGCATATCCATCGCAGATTCAGCATGGGAATCATTGGATGGAGAATTCATTGTCCTATGTGCGGACCGTGGAATTGTTCCATGGATCGTGGAGCCATCTCGGACTTGACCAAATCCAATCTAGAATTGGAGGACCATTTCGCGGTCCATTTCGCAGACCGCATAGCCTTTTTGCGGTACCTTTCGCGATCACGTATTTGACTCGGAAGGTTATTTTTGTGAATTTCCTAACCCGGCTTTATTTCTATGTAAAGCCTTAAAGGGGTTATTGTTAGAGGGGAATCGGATTATTATAAATAGAGGGGACCAATTTAGAGGGGGAGAGAGAAGCTCCAAGCCTACTACTCTTCAATTCCTTGCTCAATTTTGGAGATTTAAGAAAGACACTCACAAGGTCTTCAACTACGCGCGTAAAATGTTTTCCC
>NW_017671843.1:172749-180585 GCF_001879085.1 Nicotiana attenuata | reverse complement strand
CTAAGCTTTCATGCAGAAGTTTTGTAATGGGTTTAAGTAAGATTTTATTTATTGGGGTTTATATGGGATGGTGATCATATAATCCATAGTTCTCAAACCTTAATTTGAGTGTGAAATGTGAAGGATTAGGAGTTGCGATTCTTGAGTTGGAGTGGGTTTGAGTGGGCTTGCAATGTGAACAATGGAGGTTTATGGGAGTTGTTGACTATTATGGGTGAATTGTTGCTTGAAATTAGTTTCTGGGGAATAAATTCCATAATAAGAATCTTGTAGTCGATTTCGCCATATTAGGTGTTTGACGAAATGCTAAAAGACCTATATATCATGAGAATCCTTCTAATAGTGATTCTACTTGAATTATGTTAATGTAGTCGAGGTTGCTCTCGAGAGTAGTGGAAATGCCGTTAGTGATTCTAAGGAAAATTAATCAAAGTATGTTGGTTAAACTCCTTCTACAGAATCGAATCCATAGAATCCCTTGTAATTCCAAGCCATGGGTTGGTTCAAGCCACTATATCTTATTTGTTTCGAAATTGCTGTTGGTCTTTTATTTACCCCAAAATGCTTATGTACTGCGATTGTCATGTTCCAATTGCTCCCTAATCATATTAATGCTCCCTTTTGGATAATGTCTCAAGTATGATTGTGTATCAAATTGCTTATGAATTTAAATTCAATGTTTCAATTGCAAATCACTATGATCCCTTTTTTGGAGTAATGTAATGTTGCTTAAGGCTCTTATTACTCACATAATTTAAGAACTATGATTTCCAATGTTTTACATATCATTGATGTTTTACGATGACCCATGGAAAAGTGAAACAGTAGGAATACAAAAAGCGGCGTTGTGGCCAAAATGATAAATGATGATGTATGTCCCCAGGGAATAAATGAAAAGGAAAAAGGATTTTATGAAAATATTTTTTGAAGTATCAATTAGGTCCATCCGAGGTAAAGGGTGGGTTGTAAAGACCTATGCCCGAAACTACACATGTCTGTAGGATAATGAATGGGGACAATATCCCTTTAGTACTATGAGAAGATTATTTTTCCGTTAATTTGGATGAATTGATTGCTAGAAAAGACTCCTGTCGACCACAAGTGCATTGTGGTGAGCCGGTCTAGCCAATCGAGCCAAGATCAGACACCATTATGCCACAACATGGTGATTTCGTCAGTACGCACATTCAACCACATCGTAGCTTAATGATCTCCCAAACCAAATTGTTAATGTTTATTTGAGAATCTTACTTATGCTACACTTGCTTTTCGTATTTTAACATGGAAATTCAATCTGTTGTTTTCTCCTACTTCCTGATTATATCTCTTATGTTTGGCATTTCTATCCATGTGAGGGTACTCTTAGCTTACATACTAGTACTATTTTGTATGTAACAACGTCTAATTTTGCGGCACGCTGCATCTTTAATGGATGCAGGTGGCAGATGATTAGGTGTTAGCCCTTTCTCTGCTTACTCGGTGAGCCCCTACTACCACATTAGGGCCTTAATGTTGTTTTAAAGTCTTGTACATTATGTATTTTGAGGTATAGCTGGGGCCTTTGTCACAGCACTTTCCATATAATTCTCAATGTTTATTTGTGAGGCTCCATAAGACCATTCTATGGGTGTGTTTGGATGGGGAAAAAAACTTAAGAATGTTGTAATTGTTCGGATGTCCAACTTTTAACATTGAAACTTTGTAAATATTTTGCCATCAAAGCAATGGAGACTTGCTATTTAATGCAAAAATTAGTATGTGTACCGCTTATACTCTTGATTGACTACCTCTTAATTACTTATTTCATATTATTCATGGGCAAGGTTGGATAGTAAGGAACTCAAGTGGCTAACTTGACTGGGATAATCGTCGAGTGCCGTCCAGCTCCCCTTAGTCGGGGCATGACATACGCCTCCAATTAGACAAACCCATCAAAGATCTAAGTGAGTAACCTTCCCAGGTATCTCCGACTCTCACTCATACCAGTGAGAGCTGAGGGAGAGCTCACGTATCATTAGTTATACCACTGGCTCAATCTGAATTAAGAGTAAAGGAGAGCGGTGCAGATATTGACACAATTGGTTGCATCCACTAACACGAAATCACCCTAAGAGTCTCTGATAGTGATAGCACATACCATTGAAGGGTCAGGGAGCCCATAGCCTCGGAAGTTCATTTATTAGGGACCATCGATATTTACAGCATTCGATCCCAAAATACAGGGTGATGGGCTGGGTGAAGAGGTTCTAACGATATTGGAACTAAAGAGGATTTATCGAGTAGTGGTGAGCCTACAGTTGTATGGTCAGCAGGTATAGATCATTACGGCACAGTACAGATGATTAGAGTTCAGGTAACACAAGACATGGTTCGTAGGCATCAATACTCAGGGTCGGGGTGGTACACAGGTCAAGTGAGGCTAACCTTGGCCATTTTGTAAAGTCATTGTGGTAGGCGTATTCCAGATTGTAAATCTTCAGATTAAAGGTTTGTTTTGGGTGTGGGGGTAAAGGTCGTAGGAATTTTGAAGATGTACCAGGTTGGGCCGCATAGATATGGACGAGTAGTGGAAATGGAGTCTCGAGCTCCGAGTTGTCTGAAGGTGATCTGATTGGTGCAGGTATGTTAATGGTTTATTTGTCGAGACATCTACTTCTTGCAAAACTTAGTATTGACCTTATTTTCGTGTTCTTTAGTGTTGACATTTCAACTTTAGGATTGGTTCCTAGTAATTATTGCAGGGTTAGGATATTCCAATGGATATAAGTTGTGGAAATATGAAAGTAGAACCAAAATTGAACCTTTTAAGTCCAAATGATGTAAGTATCATACTTTACGCTACGCAAATCTATAATATTTGGAGCCTTCACCTAATACGGTGGATAATAATACATCATTTTCTCTCTTCGAAATAATTATGCTTAGATGTTCCGGCACCTACAATAGTATATTACCCAGATGGTGTAACAACGTCCAGGTTTGCGAGAGAATTATAAAGTTTAAAGATAATTGTAGGAATAGGGTACAAAAGGCATCATTGGAATATTCAACAATCCATGAAAATCTACCCGCTTCCACGGTGGCCTTTGTCATTAAGAGAAAAAAATGGAAGAATACGCTATCGTAAGCAACGACCCAACTTGACGCATCTTGCGTAAGAATGAATTGGGGGGTGGTCCCACACAAATTTTCTGACATTATCAAGCTGGGAGAAAGGATCGAAGAGGGCATCAAAAGCGGTATGGTTACGAACTTCGAGGCCTTGCAAGCTACAAATAAGGCCTTACAGTCAGGAGGTGTGTCCAAGAAAAGGAACGTAGGAGCCATAATGGTGGCACAGAGAACCAAATCTCCCATCAAATACCAAGCCTGCCCAGTGCCTCCACTCACATATCAGCTTACTCCAAACTACCAAGCACCCTCACCCTCTTTCCAAACTCCACCACCCACATATCAGCCTACTTCACCCAAATATTCCCAACCCGTACATGTTTACCAAGCCTACAATGCTCAACCATCCCACTATCAATCCTCTCCTGCACGCCGAAACTTCCCTAGACCTCGACCAAACTTTGACCGAAGGCCTCCGAAACAATATACGGCTATTGCTGAACCTATTAACTAGTTGTATGAAAGACTCAAAACTGCTGGTTATGTCACCCTATCGGGGCATCGATACAACAAATCAATGCATAGTCAATCAATTGGCCGGGGGTAATTTCATGAAGTTGACATATGACCAAGCTTGTGAGATTCTTGATGAGATGGCGGATACATCCTCCGCATGGCAAAGTAGGGCCAATGTTCCTCAAGGCGACCCTACAGTTATTCATTTGCATAAGGAGCTACATGACCATGGACAGGCAATAGCGGAGTTGACAACTACTATGAACCAATTGGCTAAGGCACAGTTGCAACAAGTCCAAAACCCTCGCCAAGTGAACGCTATGGAAAGTGTTAATTTGCTTACCAACAAGAGAAGGCAAAGAAGGCAACAAAATCAAGGGAATTCCGAACAATTTGATGATGATTGTGATAGGTTTCAAAATGAGGGCTATGATGAGAAAAATGAAGAGGTACAATATGTTAACAACTATCAAGGCAATAGAGGCAACTCTTCAAACCAACAATGGTGCCCCCAAGGTAATTGGGGCAATCAACAACAAGGTGGTGGTAATTGGAACAACAACAACCAAGGCGGTAATTGGGGGAACAACAATCAAGGCAACCAAGGGCATTGGAATAGTAATAACAACAATTGGAACAACAATGGTCAAGGCAATTGGAACAACAATGGAAACCAAGGCAATAGGGGGCAAGGCTTTCAAAGGCCCCCCATGTACCAACAACCGAACAATCCATCCTCGTTCCCTTCTCAAGGATCTAGTTCTTCGGGTAATGATATGGGAAGAATAGAAAGGATGTTCGAACAAATGATGAAGTAGAACCAAGATTCCGATGCTCAATTGGCTTCCCACAATACCTCTATTCGGAATTTGGAGGTGCAATTAGGCCGAATCTCTCAATCGTTGGATACTCGCCCAAAGGGTGCTCTACCAAGTGATACGGTAGTGAACCCTAAGGGTGGGAACAATCATGTGATGGCGGTTACAACACGAAGTGGGAGAGGCGGTGATCTGCATACCTCGAAAGATAAGCAAGTTGTGGATGATGAGGTTGAGTTGTGAGAAAATGATGTTCCTTTGGTAGTTGAAGATGTGGTTGAGAATGAGGTGAACAATGATGTGAGGATTGACATTGATGAGGCCGAGGTGGAAACTCAAGAGGCCGTGAACCCATCTAGGGAGCACATAATTGACATGCCGGAGCCGGTGGTGCCAAAAGCCAAGGAACCTTTGCCTAGACCACCTCTTCCCTATCCTCAAAGGCTAGCCAAGCAGAAAAGTGACAACCAATTCAAAAAGTTCATTGACATGATGAACAGCTTATCCATCAACGTGCCTATAGTGGAGGCTTTGGAGCAAATGCCTGGGTATGCGAAATTCATGAAAGATTTGGTTACAAATAAAAGATCAATGGACTGCGAAACTATCAAGATGACCCACCAAGTTAGTGCCATAGTACATTCCTTGCACCATTGGTAGTGCGGACTTTGCCAAAGCTTTATGTGATTTTGGGGCAATCATCAATTTAATGCCTTTCTCAGTTTTCAAGACCCTAGGTATTGGGCCACCAAGGCCGACTTCCATGAGATTACAGATGGCAGATAGATCAATGAAGTGTCCTTTGGGTATAGTAGATGATGTGCTTGTCAGGTGGACAAATTTATCTTGCCGGCGGACTTTGTGATTTAGGATTGTGAGGTGGACTATGAGGTACCAATTATTCTAGGGAGACCTTTCTTTTCAACGGGGAAGGCATTGGTTGATGTTGAAGCGGGTGAGCTAACTTTCAGGGTAGGTGATGAGAAGGTCGTCTTCCATGTTTGCAAATCTATGAAGCAGCCCAATAGCACCGAGGTGTGCTCATTTGTGGACATTGTCACAGCTATGATAGTGGATGACACAAGTTTTATGATTAACACGGAGGATCCCCTTGAGGCCATGTTATTAAATCTTGATGTCAATGATGATGCAAGCAGAGTAGAGTGTGTCAATGCTCTACATGGGATGGACTCTTATTCTTATGAGCCGAGAAAATTGTCTTTGGATCTTGAAAATCGGAAAACTCCACCAACCAAACCATCAATTGAGGATCCACCGGTGATGGAGTTGAAGCCACTTTCTCCACACCTCAAGTATGAATTCTTGGGCTCTAATTCAACTTTACCAGTTATTCTTTCTTCTTGCCTTACTAACATGCAGGTTGAGGCCACTTTGGCGGTGCTTTAAAGGCGTAAAAGGGCAATTGGATGGACTCTGGCGGATATTCGAGGAATAAGCCCCGCATTTTTTATGCACAAAATTATCTTGTAGGATGATGCAAGGCCTTCCTTAGAACATCAAAGGAGGCTCAATGAGGCAATGCAAGAAGTGGTGAAAAAAGAGGTGATCAAGTGGCTAGATGCGGTGTGGTGTATCCAATCTCCGATAGCTCATAGACTTCTCCGGTGCAATGTGTGTCGAAAAAAGGTTGGATGACTGTGGTGACTAATGACAACAATGAACTTATTCCCACTCGGACGCTTTACCGGGTGGCGGGTATGCATGGACTACCAGAAGCTAAACAAGGTGACCCGAAAGGATCATTTCCCTTTGCCATTCCTTGACCAAATGCTTGACCGCCTTGCGAGGCGAGTCTTTTATTGCTTTTTGGACGGATATTCGGGTCATAATCAAATCTTAATTTCTCCGGAGGACCAAGAGAAGACCACATTCACCTGTCCATATGGTACATTTGCTTTTTCTCGGATGTCGTTCGGGTTGTGCAATGCTCCGGCGACCTTCCAACGATGCATGATGGCTATTTTCACCGATATGGTGGAACACATTTTGGAGGTCTTTATGGATGATTTTAGTGTGGTTGGTGATTCATTTGAAGAGTGTTTTGGAAATTTGGATAGAGTCCTAGCCCGATGTGAAGAAACGAATCATGTTCTTAATTGGGAAAAATGCCACTTCATGGTTGAAGAGAGCATAGTGTTGGGTCACAAAATTTCTAAGCATGGGATTGAAGTAGACAAAGCTAAGATTGAGGTGATTTCAAGGGTTCCTCCCCCCACTTCTGTCAAAGGGGTGAGAAGTTTCCTTGGGCATGCGGGGTCCTACCGGCGCTTTATCAAGGATTTTTCGAAGGTTGTGAATCCCCTTTGTAAGTTTCTAGAGAAATATGGTAAGTTTGTGTTTGATGAGAAATTCATGGAGGCCTTTGAACTTCTAAAGCATAAGTTGACAACTACCCCGATCATTACCGCACCCAATTGGAGTTTGCCTTTCGAGCTCATGTGCGATGCGAGTGATGTTGCGGTTGGGGCAGTTTTGGGTCAAAGATTGAACAAAATGTTTCATCCCATGTACTATGCAAGCAAGACAATGAATGAAGCTCAAAGGAACTACACGGTGACGGAGAAGGAATTGTTGGCTATTGTGTTCGCCATGGAAAAATTTCGGCCATATCTTATTGGGGTCAAAGTCATAGTGCACACCGACCATGGTGCCCTTAGGTATTTGATGACCAAGAAAGATTCCAAGGCAAGGTTGATGCGATGGGTGTTACTTCTTCAAGAGTTTGATTTGGAAATAGTGGACCGGAAAGGTAGCAAAAACCAAGTTGCGGATCATTTGTCCCGCTTGGAGGAGGAAAGAAGGCCATGTGATGGCTTGGAGATCAATGATACATTCCCCGATGAGCAACTACTTTCTGTGTCAGTGGGTGATATGCCATGGTTTGCGGATATTGCTAATTTTATTGTGACTGGAATCATCCCGTGTGAGCTCTCTTCTAACCAAAGGAAGAAGCTCAAACGGGATAGTCTGGACTTCTATTGGGATGAGCCATACTTGTTTAAGATTTGCACGGATGGTGTGATTCGTAGGTGTGTCCCGGAGGGAGAGCAATTGAGTATTTTGGAGGCTTGTCATTCATCCCCCTATGGTAGCCATCATGGAGGGGTGAGAACGGCTTCGAAAGTCTTGAGTTGTGGTTTCTATTGGCCAACCTTGTTCAAAGATGCAAGAGATCTAGTAAAAAGATGTGATTAATGTCAACGAGCAGGTGGGATTTCCAAGAAAGATGAGATACCTCAGAACACAATTCTCGAAGTTGATATCTTTGATGTATGGGGTATCAATTTTAGGGGCCCTTTTGTTAGCTCGTGTGGGAACACTTACATTCTTGTAGCGGTTGATTATGTGTCTAAAATGGGTTGTAGGCCGT
>NW_017671843.1:149037-170931 GCF_001879085.1 Nicotiana attenuata | reverse complement strand
TTCGTGGTACGGTTTCGACCGTTAACGCCCAGGTGCGCGGCCGCTACTACAGTTTGTCGCGGTCAGCACGTCGGTCCACCGCGCCCGCGGTACTATTTTGTGCGAGCCGCGGTGGTTAGGTCCAGAGAGTGTGTTTGGGGACCTTACACTTGTGCGGACCGCGATCATTTCTGTGCGGTCCGCGGTGGCCTCAGTGCGGCCGCACTGCCTTTTTGTGCGGTCCGCACTGGCCTATTCCTGCAACTGTGTCTGCAATTTTTTGCTTCTGTTCTGCAATTCATATTACACATCTGTTTCACTGTCTCTGCTAATACTAACAAAGTTAGATGTTTATGCTTGCAGACAATGGTTAAACAACGAGGAGGTAAAGGATCAAAACAACCCGGGAGAGGTGATTCCCCTCGAGGGGGCAAAGGAAAGAGAATAGTCAAAGTCCTAAACTGCCTTTGCACATCAGTTTAGGACTAGGTAAATATTTATGGAGCAATGTATAGAGACAAATGAACATGTGGTCAAGGAATTTTACTATAATGTGGCCCACATCGTCAAGGGTTCCAAAGTGACCAAGGTTAGAGACCAAAAGGTGTTGTTCGACGGGAAGTCTCTGAATGAATATTTAGGCTTCAATGAAGAGGACGAGACTCTATATCAGGAAAAGTTGGAGATGGGCGAGGGGGTTCGTNAACACCCTCTCTATGTATTTCCGGGACTTGGAGGTGGAAAAGAAGTCCAATGATGTCATGGCCAAACCAGTAGTTCCATTTTCCTGGTATAGTTTGAAGGGGCCAGACAACCCCAAGGACAAGAACTACAAGGCGCCTGCCTCTGCCCCAACTGGCCAGTCTGAAGAGCCAGTTGTGGTAGAGGCCCCCTCTGAGCCTGCCTCCACTACTGCAGCTATGCCTCCAGGACCTTCCACTACAGCTGACTTGCCTCCAGGTCCTTCTACCTCAGATGGCCCGGAGATTCCATCTTCCCGGGCCATCCTATCACTGCCCACCGGCTGAGCCAGACGCTTCAGAGCCTGAACAACTAGATGTATACAGCTTCATCCAAGTTGTCTACCTTGACCTCCACCACTGCAGCTCATTCAGCTCCTCATCCAGTACAGGTCCCACAGTCCATTGAGGATGCATTGAAGAAGATTCTAGAAAACCAGGAGAAGATTCTCAGTACCCAGGCTGATTTGGTAAAGGCATTGAGTTCACATGGCAAGGCTCTAAAGGAGCTTGCCAAGGAGCACAAGAAGCTGCGCAAGACACGGGCCTCCAGGGAGTCCGTGAAGGAGTTGAGGGCGGATGTGGATAGACTGAAGGCAGACCAGCTGCCTTTAGACTTATTGTTTGAGGACCCAGCTCCAGCAGCAGTTCCAGTAGCAGCCACAGATCCGGAGCAGACACAGAGGCCTCCAAAGAGGAGGAGGACTATCCCTAGAGCAGATGATGCCATCATCCAGTTGGCGGACCCACCGGAGGCTTCCTCCAGTCAGCCACAGGATGTACCAGAGCCAGAGCCAGTACAGGTCCAGTCCCAGGTCCCAGCAGCTGAGCAGCAGGATACCGGGAACCAGTCTGAGGTTCCCGAGCATACCGAGGACCCAGGGACCACTCATGATCCTATGCACACGGACGAGGCTTAGGGAGTCTTCATATCCTTTACTTATACTTTTTGGTGCTTATTTTGTTAGTTGGCATTGGGGACAATGCCAGCTTTTATTCGAGAGGGTGTGCCCTACTTTTATCCTTAGATGATTGTATATATATACTGATTTAGTTTATGCTTTCCTTTATTTTCATTTGGTCTGTATATATTCTTACATTTAGTTACTTTTATCGTACTTTTTATCTTTCCTTTGGTCTGTATATAAAGTTACATCATTGTATATATTCATTCCTCGTTGTATATTCACTCCCCTATTGTACATATTCATTCTATTTTCTATTTTCGCAAAAAAAATTCATTTTTAGCTTCTTATATAGGCTCGTAGCCTTTTGTTTTGCTTTGGATGTTTTAATAAGCCTTTGGTTTTCTTAATGCCACAGTTCTTTCCAAAGGTGGAGTTTTGTGTGAACCGGGTGGCTCTTCCCAATGATAGATGGCGTGACAACCATCTTAAGGGTTTGAGTCCGTTTTTGTTTTTGTTTTTGGTAGTTTATAGTTAAGGGTACCTCAAGCAAAGCTTCACTTGGTCCTAACACATTTGCCTTTGATCCCATGGTCAAAGACAAAATGTTGTGTTTAGGATGGTGAAAGTTGTGGCCTTGAGACTCTTGCGTTGGCCGATAATCATCAAGTGGTTTTTCGGGACCATTGTGTGCTCAAATCGTATCTAAGGTTGTTGTGGGCCCCCGACTCGATGTCTTTAGCAATCCCCTAGCTTGTGTGGTGAGAAATTGAATTGCGAGTCCAATTCCCGAGCCATTGGTCTAGAACTTGCCCTGAATGTTTGTTGAGGCGAAATCTTAAGTGAAATTTGACTTGAGAAGTGATTATAGGCTCTCCTTGATCCAAATGATAGTTGAAAAAATTCCATAGCCTACCAATGATATGATCACTAGTTAACCCTTTTGAGCTTGAGACCTTTTTCTTTCAAGAACCATGTTACAAGCCTATACCCGTTCTAAAAGATACCCTCTCTTGGCACCCGATCTTTCCTTGAGCACGTGGCAAAAGTATAAGTTTGGGGGGAGGGACGAGGATTGCAACAAAGTGGTAAAAGGCACAAAAGTGAAGAAAAGAGGAGTCAATGAAAAAGAAAGAAAATCAAAAAGACAAAAAGAAAGTACAATGTGAAAAAGAATAAAAAATGGGATTCAAGAAAAGTAGTGAAAAAGAAAGAAAGGTGTGGAAAGTTGAAAAAGGAGAAAAGGTTTGAAATGCATAAGAAAGAGTGACAATGGGTCTCTCTAAACACTTGGAAAGAGGTGAAATGACTCAAAGTGTCAAGTGAATTGTGCCAAATGAATCAAAAGAAGTGCTTAAGGGAAGATGGAACCCACTTAGACCAAAACATTTCCTACCCTGAATCAAAAGCCTTCACAATGAGTCCACAAAAAGCCCTATATGATCTTTAGTTGATTGAAGCTTAGATTAGTGGATACTTACATAAGGGGCAAGCATATGGTACCTAGAGCCGGACTTGTGACCTTTTCTTGAGAGAGATGAGTGAATTCCCATTAACCTCGATTTCTGTGTCAATACTCTAAAAAGGTGAGGTTTGCTTAGCGAGAGTTGAGGATGTGTGAGTTTGGGTTCCACAATGACCAAAGTAATTGAAAGAGTTCATTGATGTGTTGAGTCAACTCTTGATGCTCTTGTGTCGCACTTAATCCATGGTTGTTCAAAGCTTAAATGTTGTTAATGATTCATTCGTATTGAGGGCAATTGTTAGTCCCAATTGATGCTTGTTGAGGTTACTTTAGGATAGCTGGAAATTCTAGGATTTTACCTTAAGGGATGGGTCTTATTTTGTTTGCTTGAGGACAAGCAAAAGCTTAAGTTTGGGGGAGTTGATAACTAGGGATTTTAATGTGTTTTACGCTCCTTCTTGCTTACGCTTTGGTTATAAATTGTTACAAAATAGTCCCAAAAGGCTCATAAGTGTGCTTGATTGCCGGTTTGATCGACAAAGTGACGAAATGTCAAAGATCGGCTCAAAGGGAGTGAAACCTGCTCAAGTATCAAAGACAAGGCAAACTGAGGGCAAAAAGGCCTAGTGCGGCCGTATTCGACTTTGTGCGGTCCGCACTAGGTAGATTCAAAGAGATGGCAAAACCAGGCTTCAGGCAACGCGGCCACATTACACATTGCGCGGTCCGCGGTGAAGGCTCCGCGGCCGCACTACCACTTTGTGCGGTCTACGGAAGAGAGATTTTGAGAGTTAAAAATTGCCATGGTTCAAGTCCTGCGGTCCGCGGTCATACTTGTGTGGACCGCGTTAGAGACCTCCGCGGCCGCGGTCCATTCTACGCAGTCTGCGGAGCCCAAGTTCAGAGAGCCCAGATTTGAAGTTCAAGAGCCTAGTGCGGCCGCGGTCCATTTTGTGCGGCCCGTACTGACCCCGCAGGGGCATTTTTGTCCAGTGTTTCCAGCTTAGCATAAATAGAACCTTTTTCCATTTTTAGGGTATCAGTTATTTTATTTCAGCAGCTGCGCTCGTGAGAACTTCATCTGTAGCCATTTTTGGCATCTTAGCTTACTTTTAACGATATTCTTGTATTTAACTTTAGTGCTAAATTAATATGTCTTCTTTTTCATCTATTTCTCTATTTTCTTGTTCAAGCATGAGTAGCTAAACCCATTAGCTAGGGTTGTGGCTCAACCCTAGTGTGGGTAATTGATGGGTATTGTGATTTAAGGTTAAATTGACTATGGGTGTTTGTATTTGGGTCAATTTTATTGTTTAATTTATGAATTGGTGGTTGCAAACACTGGTATGTGCTAAGTTGACTTGGCTCTTCTTGAGAGAGAGAGCCTAAGTCTCTAAAATTAACCCAATAAGAAATTGGGATGGACTCTAGAGAATTGGTAGTCCCAATTAAAGGGTTAAACCTCGAGAGAATAATTACCCGACTTGAACCCTAGTTGCTTGAGCTAATTTGCCTACCTATTTGATCTTGAGGGAGTCAATTGGGCAAAATCACTCTCTCTACCGAGAGGTGTGAGAGTGGATAAAATTGCGCAACGGTTATACATATTTCCCCAATCATGTCAATCAAGCTTTAGAAGCAATTAGCCGTCAATTAGCCACCTAGATGAAAGCCACGACCCTAGTGCCCCTTAATCCATTAGATACAACTCTTAGCAATTATCTCTTAGCGTAATCTAGTTTCAATTCTAATTAGTAGTTTTATAATAGTAGTTTATAAAAGAAAACCCAAAAATTATGAGAAGATCAATTAAGAACATACACGCGATCCTAAGCTAAGTGGATACCCAACTCCAATCCTAGCTCTCTGTGGATTCGATCCCGACCCACAAATCGGGTAAAAGCTATTGCGATCCTCTCTTGCTACCTTTTATTGGTGCGGAGTTGGCTGCGATCAGAATCTAATTCAAATATTCAGATGATAAGAACTAGAATACAAAAGTTATCCCTTGTTCCATAAGTCAAGGAGTGACAATATGAGGATCCATTTTATGAAATTCAAAAAAGATATTCAACAATAGGAGACCACAACTTTTGATCTCGATGGAAATAGGGTATTTAGGCACCAAGGCTGATGGTGCGTTCCAAACGTATCTGGGTTACTGTATAAGATTATGACAAAGGTCCATTATTCGTGATACTCTATTCATCTTGGATCAACAAAGATGTACCATGATATTAAAGGGATGTATTGATGGAACGCCATAAAGAAGAACATTTTGCAAAGTTGTGGCATATTGTCCTAATTACTAGCACGCAGTTATTACAAAAAAGTAATCGATAACAACCCAAAAATGTCAGGAATCATAAACTAAAGTGCAATACCGAGAATTAGAAGCTCCATATTAATACCTAAGTTAAAGGTGAAGCTTATTCATGAGCGGCTATTGACCGGTCAGAGTCATCAGAAGTCATATTCATATGTGCGACGGCGAGAATTCGAGTTCAGGTTGATGATTGGGTATTCTTAAAGTTTTCGCCTATGAAGAGCATCATGAGATTCGGCATGCAGGGCAAACTTAGCCCGGTATACACTGGGCCCAATAGAATCATTCGAAGGATAGGCCATTTGGCCTACGAGCTACAATTACCTTTAGAGCTAGATTATATCAATATGATATTTCATGAGTCTACACTGCGGAAGTGTATTGGAAACCCTACTCTGTTTGTCCCAGTTAATGATATTCAGATTACAAAAAGCCTATCATATTAAGAGGTTCCAATTTCTATACTAGATCAGCAGGTTTGCAAGTTGAGGACCAAAGATGTGGCTTCTGTGAAAGTATTGTAGAGAAATAAAAACGTTGAAGAGATGAAGTGGTAAGCTTAGGAAGATATTAAATCCAATTATCCTTATTTTTTCAAATAGAAGGTGACCCTCAGAGTTAAGGCATTAGAGCAACGACAGAGAAAAAGGTACTTGTTCATGAAGTGAGTTACAACTTATGCTGATTCCATTTGATATATGATGGCCATATGAGATATTATTGTTTGTTTATGGCCCTTTGTGGCATGTAGTATATTTTTTGGCTACGTGGCAGGTTTGGTATAGTCCAGTCTATAGGAAAGACTCTGCTGTGATTTTGTAGAATTCTTAAGAATTCATTTATCTCCTATACAACTCTACATTCAAGGACAAATGCTCTTTGGGGGGGGATAATGATGTTACATCCTGTATTTTCAATTAAGTTATGTCATTCTAGTCGATGTGAGCGTAAAGGGTAAGAGTATATTTGAGTATTACAAGTGTTTATAACATGTTTTATAAGTGTTAAGTATATGTTGAAAGATGTTAGATGTTAATTCAATCGAAAAGAATAAGTTACGGTTAAATTTCCCGACTTATGGAGTGACTTACAAATTGTAAATTGGAGGTATGGAACTATCACGCCCCAAAATCGAGGAGCGCGACCGGCGCTCAACCGAGTGAACCCGACTGAGCAAGCCTGATAGGTTTCATTTTACCCAAACTGATTCATGAATAAAGAGGAGATGAACTCCATCAATAATACTTTGTAAATATTTCATTAACAACTTCCATTTTGTTTCCATTAGCAGTTTCAACCATATTATCCAAAATGTTACAGTTTTTATAGATATGAAGAAAAACATATTTGTCAAATACCAATATTTCTAATTTAATTTCCAATACCAAACACCACCCATAACCTGTCTACTGAGCCTCTAAATACAACTGAAGAATAATATGGAAATGCCGGCAACAAGGCTTCGATTATACCTCAAAATACAAAGTACACGATAACCAAATGACAGAGGGCCCCGAGATGAAGTGGGGATCACCAAGTGAGTTGAAAGGAGCGTACCGCTATCACTGATCACTGCCGCCTACTGTGGAATAACATGCATCCATTAAAGATGCAGCGTCCCTGGCAAAAGGGACGTTAGTACTGTCGAATAGTACTAGTATGAATAGCTATAAGTCCTCTTTCAAAATAGAATGCCAATATAAGGAAAAGACAACCATCTAAACAACAAGTAATAATCAATGATATCCAAAGGCCAAGTTCAAACATATTAATTTTTCAATATACGGAAGTTCATATGGTGAAAATGACACTTGCAATATGAAGACCATATTATTATTGGATAGAAGATCTTTAATACCGATTCACCAAAATTCACAATACTACTATTCACAATACCATTGTTCACAATATGCACATCATAACCAGCTCCCAATTTCAATCACAATTTCTATGCCAATATACATATATATACACATACATGCATATATATATATATATATATATATATATATATATATATATATATATATATATATATATATCTGTGTGTGTGTGTGTGTGTGAATCTAACACGGAGTCCGATCACAACCCGATCGGCTAGGTCATCTCCTTGGAGACATTTTTCCACAATCTCAATTCCCGTTTCAATTCTGGTCCAATTTCCAGCACAATACCACCATGTGCGGCATGATGTTCGATCACGGCCCGATCGGCTAGGACGTCTCACTCAAGACATTTCAATTTTCTATCGATCATTTCGTTTCAAATTTATTTCATATATATCAGCTCATCAGCACTTGGGGCCACAATTATCACATCATACTTGGCACTAGGCCACATTTCATAACTCAAGCTCTTTTTCCCCACATTTCACATCATTTTTACTTTCAACATTAAACCTTTCAATTCAAGACAATAGGCACATACGAGAGCATTATGGGTCGTAAGCATAAAGAGGATTTCACACATTTCGGCATGACAATCTCAAATCAAACTCGACTTGAAGTCTAGGCATTTTAGCACATGTTTCACATTCTTCACACATTCTCATTTGACAAAATAGCATATTGAATGCATTGAGACACATCTTGCACATATATTCTTGCAACACAAATTCATTTAATTAGGAGTATCAACCATATCGAGTTTTCTCACACAATTTGGCATACTAGCCTTTATATATATAAGGCTCATTTATATATATAAGGCTCATATCGGAATGGTCAAGTTTATGGGCAATAACTCGGAATATAAGATTTATGAACTTTGAGCCAACCATACTTGAACTTATGAAAACATTTATGGAATTCGATTCTAAGAGAGAAAGTTTAGCCAACATACCTTGTTTAAGCTTTCCTTAAGTTACTACAACGTTCCGGAAATTCTAGCAATCCCAATCTACTTTGAGACATAACAAAATCGAACGCAAATTAGGAAGATATTCATGGTTTCAGCTTATTTGAGCATTTTATCAAACACTAGTTATGCATCTTGATTTCAAAGCTCTTTTACAAGATTTCCTTCATTACCCAACCCAATCTTTACTTATTTGTGTTCAACAATCTTCCCACAAACCATATTTGTACATGCATGTATATATAATACTATTACACCCAAAAATCATACCTCAATAACCCATCCTATACCCCAAACTCGAAATTAAAGTCTAGTGTATAGAACCTTACCTCTTAGATGAAGATCTTGTGATTGGTTTCCTTGATTCTTGAAGATTGATGAAAGATTGAATGGTTAGAATGTTAGGCTCCCTCCTTCTCTCTCTAAAATTCTCTTACATCTCTCTAAAATCATCAACATATCGCCCCAAATGAAGTCCCAAAGCCTATATATCAAAATGGGGTCGGGTCATGAAAATAGGAAAATTAACCCTTCAAACTCAGGTCTGCGGTCGCATAATGGACCACACAATTGATATGCGGGTCGCATAATGCACCGCAAAACCGGTGCCTAGAACTGGGCTACACTGGTCCATTTTGCGACCATTTTTGCGGTCGTAGATCAATTATGCGGATCGCATAATGATTTTGCAATCGCAGAATCTGCCACGGGATCGTATTTTACCAGCCTTTTGGTAATTTGATCATAACTTTGTGTAGGAATGTCCAAATGATGAACGGATTGAGGCGTTAGAAACTAGACTCGAAGATCTTTCATTTGATAGGTTGTTCATCACATAACACCTTATATATATTTATATATGTTCGTCCAAAGTGCGGACTTGTGCGAACTCATTTGTAATTTTAGCCTATTGTGAAATTTTCTAGCTTGACTTAGACTTAGGCTTCTCTTTAGACCCTACATTACTTATTATATGACTTATACACTTATTTATCATATCCAATTGATGTCCATCATGTTAATAGGATGTAAAATATTATAATTAGCCTACCTATTACCACGAAATCCTAAATTACTTAGCAAAATTTTCCGGGGCCTTACAGGAACGATGTTATAACCCGTACTTTTGGGGTTATAATAGGATTTTTTAACATGATAAAAAGGTACTTTGATGAGGTATTTGTATCATATAATATTCATATGATAAGTATTAACGTCAAGCAAGTGGTAAAATAATCAGCAAATATTATCGCAGGTTACGTTCATAAGTTTACTGAAATTTGGGTCTGATGTCACTGATCTTTTCTCCAAATATACTTGGATTTACAGGTTCATCCACCCACAAAATTTAAGTTCTACAATTCTAGTTTCCATCTCATTAAACCATTCGTCGATACGATATCGCGTTAGGGAGATATGGGTGTTTTAGCCGGACTGCGCATGACGCCCCATTTGGACCCACAAAGGCGGTGGAGATTATATTTTGATATTATAAAGTGGGGCAGCCCTTTCTGTACTTTATTTTTCATCCAAATCAGAAACCTAAGTTCTCTAAATTCTCCCAAAGCATCTCCCTGTCATTCAAGCAAATCCCACAAAAGGCTTGAGGTAATTCTTCCTTCGAAAAGATCGTAGTACTCGCATAAGCTTGTTCTTTTCTTGTTGTAGTAGATTTGTGGATTTCTTCAATTTGTAGTAAGATCATGTTAGGGGTTGTTCTTGTGGTGTAAGGTAATAGTATTTGAGCATATCTAAGTCTTGGTTAAGTTGTTAGAAGTAAGAACTTGCGGGATCAGCTATCAAAAGTGTATATGGCTTGTTGTATTTGTTAGACTGTTTTGGAGTTGCCTTTTATGTTGTTTTATGGGTGGAAATCATTAAGTAAGACTTAGTATGTTTTTAATGTTTTTGCTATGTACCTTGAAAGAAAGAAGGGTTTAAAGTGTAGCTTTACAAGTTGTAACTCGAGCTTGTCGCTCTATATCGTTTCTGTTGGCTGAAGTGCTTAATGTGTAGTTGTTAGTTGTTATGATTGTTGTTGTTATTGAGAACATGAAGATTGTAAAAGAAACATGGGAGATACTTCATGTTTTGTTATATAATAAGCTTTTCATTCGATATATGATAGTTGTATCATTCATAGGTTGATGATAGCATCATTATCATTGATTGTAGATTGAGCTGGTGCTCAAGTTAAGCATATTGAGTTGTTGAGTAATTGACGAAAGGTATGTAAAGGCTATTGCTCTTCTTTTGATTGCATGAATCCATAGTTAAGTAAGTTCTGAACAAAGTACACCGAAGAAAAATCATTCATAAAGATCACATGTTGTTTCATTCCATTTTGCTCATGATGTTGCTATCCCTTGTTGGAATCACTATTCCGTTTCGCACTGTTCCGTGTCTAGTTCAGAAATAGAGAGTATACATGTGTCATTTACTATATTACTATACGCTTAGGGGGCTAGATAGATTTCGAGACAAGTCACATATTTAGATTCGCGGGTGAATGGGTTATCGGGGTTTGGTCATGATTTCAGATTTGACCAAGTGGGTCTGAGTTGAATTTTTATTGACTTTTCAAAATATGCTAAAGATCGGACCTTTTTGATACTAGAATATTTTTTGAAGTTTGTTTTGACTTAATTGAGTACTAATTGACTAGATTTGGGTGGTTTGGAGGCTTGTTCTAAAGAGAAAACAATTTTCAAGTATTGAATTGGTTTAATAAGAGGTAAGTATCATGGTTAACCTTGATCTGAGGGAATTAGGTCGTAAATGTATTAATTTCTATGGGCTAAATTTGTCGGAGATGGGATATATGCATGGTATATATCCATGGTGACGAGTGTATTTGCATTTTTTCACGGGTCAAATGATGCAGGTGGAAGTAGTTTTATTTAGGTCCTTGCCTAATTGTTGTGTTATTCTCTTATTTTAAGTTGGATTCTGAGACTCCTTGATTTCTTGCAATTATCGGCCATGTTTGGGGCCTTGTTGGGATATATCTTCGAGATGGCTCATGAAATGTTGAAATGTCTATCTTGTTTATTCTTTCCTTGATTTTTTTTGCTTACTCATTTTCTCCGCAGTATTATGTTATGATCCTTGTCATGTTTGTTGTTGGTTGAGTGTTTTCATGTGGATTGGAACTGAGATTGGATTGGGCTTCACACCACAAAAGTATATTGGTTGGATCGGGTTGCACGCTGCAACAGTTTAAGATTGGATCAGATTGCATGTCGTAACGGTATACTTGTTGGATCTAGTCGCGCACCACAATGCATATTAAGTCTTGAGCTTATTTCTTGTTTGTTGTTTCTCCTCTGCGGTGATTGTATCATAAGGTTATGACGTGTTGTTATTTTTGTGAACCTTGTTATTTATCCTCTTATTGAACTTATTCTCTTATTCATTTCTCTATTTCTATTGCTTTCTTCTTATTACTTGCATATGTTAATAAGTATGTCTTGTCATAGCCTTATCACTTCCTCGTCGAGGTTAAAATCAATACCTGCTGAGTATATTGGGTCGGTTGCACTCATACTATATTTCTTGTGCAAATATAGGCATTGGCCCTAGTGGTATTCAGAGGGGAAACTAGTTGGACTTTTGGAGACATAAGGCAATGGTGCACATCTGTTCGGAGACTACAGAGTCATCGTCCTTTCATTTATTATTGTTTAATTGTATCAGACAATGTTGTGCTTCTTTTCTAACATTGTATTCAGTATTCATAGAGGCTCATGTACTCGGTGACACCAGTCTTTGGAGGTGTTTAATACAGTTGTTTTTGTTCTAGATTTGCTATGTATTACGGAGCTTTTACTCTTATTTATGCTATTATGCAATTTATATTAGTTCTATGCAATGACCTGGCTGGTCGTTTCATTTATTTGAGCCCCACTTCCCTATTTGATGTGTCCCTTATGCTTGTTTATTATTATGTGACTTGCGGGGATGGTTAGTTTGGTTTTGGAAAACTTTGGAAGTGAATGGAACACTTAGTTTCATTGTTGGAAGCTTAAGTTGTAAGAGTTGACCAAGGTTTAACTTTTGAGTAGACCTTGAAATGGTAATTTGATGATTCCAATAGGTTCGTATGGTAATTTTGGACTTGGGCGTATGTTCAAATTTTGATTCACATGTTCCTAAGAGACTTTAGCTCTTTTTGCCGAAAATTAGCTATTTTGAGGTTTAGAAAGTTCATAGGTTTACCGAGAGTTGACTTTGATATTATCGAGGTATGTTTAGTGTTTCAAGACTTGGATAGGTCCATTGTGTCATTTAAAACTTGTGTGCAAAGTTTTGTTGTAATCCAGAATGATATGGCATGTTTCAGACGAGTTTGGCGAAATCAAAATGTTTGTAAGTTACGAGATGGATTTTGGTTGTCGATTGTTGGTTTTGATGTTAGTTGTGGTCTTTTGAGCATTTGAAAAAGTACAAATAAGGTATATAGACTTGTTGTTATGATTGGACGAGGTCCCGGGGGCTCAGGTGTGTGTTGCGGTGGTCTCGGACTATTTCCATGAGTTGGAACATCAGATTTTTGCTAGTATTTGGTAGTCATCGCTGTTTTGGGGTGGTTTCGGACCATTTTCATGAGTTTAGAACATCAGATTTTTGCTGGTATTTGGTGGTACCACGTTCGCGATGATGGATTTTGAGACTAGGGTTTGTTGTGCCGTGTTTGAGGAAGGGGAGCCGCGTTTATGAAAGAGGAGATGAAGTTGGGTGAAGAGCCTTCGCGTTTGCAAAGGAGGGGGCCATGTTCGCAAAAAGGACATCCTGCTGGTCACATTCGCGAGACTCCTGTCACTTTCGCGAAGGAGGATTTCTAGGTTGAGGCAGTTTATGCTTCGCGAATGCGAGGCTGTAAATGCAAAGGCTATCACTAGGTAGAACACTTAAGTGTTATATTTCGGGGTTTTACCCATTCTTTCATATTTTGAACCCTAGATTTAGATTTTGACAGGTGGAGATTTTGAAGAGCAATTTCACTACTATATTGGAGGTAAGCAATTTTTACTTGAATTTGATTTTATATCATGAAACCACATGGATTTCTACGACTAAAACTTAGATTTTTAAAGGAAAACTAGGGATTTTTTGTCTACAACATAAGAGAGGGTATTTTGAAGATTTGAAGGTCGATTTGGGCTTAATTTTGAAATCTGATCACATATTTGGGCTTGGGCGGATAGGGGAAGTCGGGATCTTACCCATGACTCAAGTTTTGACTGTGTGGGCCCGAGTTGAATTTTGTTGACTTTTGGGGTTTTGAGTAAAGATTGAAGTTCTAACTCGACTCTACTACTAATAAAAGGCCTAGAGGGAGTCTTATAAGAGAATTTTTGTCTACTTAGAGAGAGAGAACTATTCTACGGAGAGAAGGATGAGCTCCCACAATTTTACTCTTCAAGATTTCTAGCTCGATTCTTGGAATTCCAAGGTCCCATTTACAAGCTCTTCTTCAATCAAGGTAAGATTCCAACCCAAGCTCTCATACAAGTTTCAATAATGGGAATTTAGATGGAAAATTGAACAATGGAGCTTATGGGATGGTGATCGGAAGCCATAAGTTCCCAAACTTGAGATTGGGTATTTTGGGAGTTGGAAGAAGGTATTGTTTGATGTAGTTGTTGGTTAGGTATCGTACGGGTGGCCAAGGATGTACTGTTGAAGGTCCTGTACTACCCAAGGATGGTTTTGGTGTAAATTTAGTTATGTAAAGGGTGTGTAGAAGGAAGAGACACCATTTCTAGAGGTGGTAAAGGGCTATGTACTCTAGTATTTGATAACATGACTAAATTACTTAAAATATAGGAACCTTTGCTGGTGTTGGTTTAATTGAATTTTTGTGATGTAGATTGAAGTATAACGAGTAGTGGAACATAGTAAGAACCTTAAGGAATCTTGATTAAGGTATGTTTGGCTAAACTCCTTCCATAGAATCGAATTTAATTAACTCCTCATAAACTCTAAATATGATTTGTTTTAGTTCCCATTCCTTTGTTTTGAATTGCTTCAAAAGATTGATTTGTCAAATGCTTACGAGTTCAATTCATGTTTCAGTTCCATTGTTAGGCGTTCCTGTTGAACATATTTCAGCTATTTTAAGCTTATGTGTATTCATGTATTTCTAGCTATGATTTTCCAATTATGTATGTACCTTGTTGTCTTTTGATAACCCATGGCTTATGAATGAAATGAAAGATTTAAGACGATATGTGGCCATTATGCCAAAAATGGGAATGGTGATGTATGTCCCAAGGGACAACGAAAAGAAAGGTTTCATGAAATGTTTTAATGAAATGTTTTAGGGAGTATTGTCATGTAACCAAGAAGGTATAGGTTGGAGCTATACCCGAAACTACATGTGCCAGTGTGGTGGAGGATTGGGACAAGTCCCTTACGCACTATGATAAGATTATTCCCCTTTATTAGGATAAATGTATTGCTAGCACAAACACGTTGATCCACACGGCATTGTGATGAGATACCTTAGTCGATCGGGCCGAGATTGAACCCGTGCCGTGCACATGGTAGTTATATATTCCTACGTCGGTAACTAATGGTCTCCCAAGTTAATGTTAATTGAAGATTTTACTCATGTTATACTTTTCCCTTATGTTATAACATGGCATTTTCATTCCGATTGATTTTCTCTCTGTTTCCATTTTTCTTTCCTCTTATTGACACTCCATTCCATGTGAGGGTACATAGTTTTACATACTAGTAATATTCCATATGTAATAACGTTTCTTATTGCCGAGGATGCTGCAACTTTAATACATGCAGGTGGTACTTCAGTAAGCACCATAGATTCTCAATAGGAGTGTACCCTCTCATCAGTAGAATGTGGTGAGCCCTACTCCGCATCGGGGACCTCATGTTGTATCTTGATCTTTTATATACTATTTTAGGCATAGCAGGGGCCTTATCACCGGGACTTCTGTATATTTCTCATGATAGTTTAGAGGCTCTGTAGACACATTGTGGATCATATATGTATGTGGGGATCGAAAATGTTGTGTGTCATTATGCTTCCCCTTTAAAACTATCCACTTGTAATATTTTGTTATTTAATGATGGGTTTCTGAAGTAATGAATCAGTATTGCATATTTCTATATTCTTGGTTGATTTCATTACGTGTTATCTCTTTTAAATTATTCATCTGCAATGGTAGATAGGAGGCACCAGGTAGGCTTGCTTGACCGGGTTACCTCGGTAGAGCGCCGGTGTCGTTCCCCAAGGTTGGGGCATGACAAGCTTGGTATCAGAGCCTAAGGTTTTAAAGTGTCGTAAGATGTCTCAGAGCCGTTCCTAGTAGAGTCCATCTTATCAGTGTGTGATCGGTCACATCTATAATTAGGAGGCTATTTGGGCATTTAGGAATGTTACCCTTCATTGATACTTTATATAATGCGATAGATCTTGATTATAAGACTATACTTTTATCATGTGCGTTATCTTGGTTTTTCAGAACATGGCGCCTAGGAAGAAGGCGAAGAGTAGCCAAAGGGAAAGTGCCACCCAAAGAGTGGTAGCTAATGTAGTGCCCGGTGCTAGAGGTGTGAACACAAGGAATGGAGGTACTCCCCCAACAAGTGCACCTCCTAATTCCAGTGTTCCTATCAAGATCCCGATCGAGAATGCACAGACGCCTCCCAAAACTAATACTCCATCTCCACCTCCAGCCTCATTCTCTAATTAAAAGTGCTTATGATGGAGACCATATGGGATACATCCAATTTTTGACTCATATTGTGGCTTCCCAACGTCAAAGACTGAATGTTACATCCACTTCTTCTAGAAACCAAGGGGATTCAGCTAGTTCCAGGGTGAATAGATTCCTTCATCTAGACCTTATGATTTTCATGGGTACTAAGCTCGAGGAGTACCCACAGGAGTTTATTGATGAGATGCAAAAGACTCTCTGATTATGCATGTCACTAAGACAGAAGTAGTGGAATTGGACTCCTATCACCTGAAGGTAGTGGCATATGCTTGGTACGAGATGTGGGAGGAGTCCTGCAAGGAAGGTGACCATCCGGCTAAGTAGAATGAGTTTGCCGATTCTTTTATTGATCATTTCCTACCTGAGGAGACTAGAGTAGCCATGCCATAGGGTTTGAGAATCTGAAACAAGAAAATATGAGTGTGTGGGATTATCACCTGAAGTTCGTGAATCTTTCAAGGTATGCGCCATACATGTTGCCTACCATGGAGGCTACGGTGCGCCAGTTTGTGCAAGGGTTTAGTACTTTGGTTATTAATGAGGCCGCTACAACTGCCCTAAACATCGACATGAATAACGGGATAGAGCCAGATAGTAACAAGAAGGTCGGTCTGCGAGTGATTTTAGTGGTTCTTTTGGTGATGGCAGTGGTGGAAAGGAAATGTATAGGAGAGGGTCATCCGAACTGTCACAGTCAGTTGCCTAGTCTTCAGCTAGTGCATCACCATCAGGGCCCAGTTAGCAACAGGGTGCTGTGTCAGGCCAAGCCAGGGCCATAGAGGATATTTTCAGTAGGACCAGTAGGGCGGGAGCTTTCAGCCGTAATAGAGGCCCTCATGTTCTATGTGTGGGAGGAAGCACTTGGGGGTTTACCGCGTGGTCCTAGGTGTATGCTATGGGTGTGTCATTAGGGCCATATTTGGAGGGATCTACCTTTATCCCTAAAGAATGCTAATAGTTGTATAGTGCAGCCGGCCAGTTCAACGGCTACCACTTACACAACACCTCCCCGATTTGGGATACTCCAGCACCAGTGGGGATTGGTACAATTAGAGGTGGACACAAGGTTCAGGAAGACCTGGTAGATTCTAAGCTATGATGTGCTGCCAGAGTTCAGAGGCTTCTCCATATGTTGTCACCAATATCTTGACTATTCAATCTCATGATGTGTATGCTCTCATAAATCCAGGTTCTACACTATCATATGTCACTCCTTATGTTGTTGTAGTTCTGTATAGAACCAGAAGAACTACATGAGTCGTTCTCTGTATTTACTCAAGCTAGTGAATCTATTGTGGCCACGCGATTTTATTGGATTGTATTGTCAAAATACATGGTCAAGACACCACATCTGACCTCATCGAAGCTTGATTGCCGAAACAAAATAATTAGGCTCGAGTTTTCCGATGAGCCAGTCATTGAGTGGAAGGGGGATGATGTTATGCCAAAGGGTAGTTTTATTTCTTACCTTAAGGCAACGAAGATGATCAACAAGTGATGTATCTACCACTTGGTCCGAGTCAAGGACATTGATGCTGAGGTGCCGATAGTTCAATTTGTGCCAATTGTGAATGAATTTTTGGAGGCCTTTCCTGATGAGCTTCCCGGAATCCCTCCCGAAGATATATTACTTTTGTTATTACTGATGTACATAGTAAATGCACAGGTTTATAAAGTGAGTATCTTTCGATATCAACCCTCGCTACTTTTTTATTCCGGAAGGTTGACGATACTTACTGAGTATGTGTTGGTGTACTCGTACTTCACTTCTACACCTTGTGTGTAGATATAGATTGACCTGTCGTGAAGATCGTGAGCGACCATTAGAGAACAATCAGTGTTCCACTTGTAAGCTGCCAATTTACTCATGTTAGCTTAGAATCGTGTATTTTCTATTTTGTATTTCAGATAGATGATGTATTATTCCTATAAATCATTTGTAGTTTATGACACCAGTTCCTAAAGGTTTATTTTCGTCTTCTGTTCTATCTGATGTTGCTATTTATGCATATTTCTTGTTTTAGACTTGAACATTGCTTTCAGGGATGCGTTTGAAGGTCTATTCTGTTATTCGTTTGCCTAACGGATAATGGATTAGGTTCCATCACAAAATAGTGAAATTGGGTCATGACAACACACTTTTGAAAAATTCAATGGACAAAACTGCTCAGGAATATACTTAAGGACCACTTTAGCATTACCCCAAACATAAGATGTGTATGATTTTTCCAAAAACAACTTAATTTAGTGCTTTAACATTGCAAGTACTCTTTAATCTTTGACATATCTCATTAGTAGCAGATATGATACTTCTTGCTGGGAAAAATGAAATATATAACTCAGCTAAAAAACCAGAGAGAGCAGGGGAAGAGATGTTGCATAAGAGCAGCATAAAAATGAGTCGTAGAGGAATGGCATATACATTAATTCACTAAATGAAGATTGTACTTGCCGATGAAAAGGAAAAGAACTAGACCATAGTTACTGAGTTCTAAGCCAAATAGTAAGCTTGACTATATAATATTACAGCACACCGTTGCATGGTAAACTAATTCAGCAGAAAATGCATAGCATCATAAGCAATCAACCTTAGATTTTAGCAGATTGAGTGATCATGATGTTATAGCTAGTACTTAATAATTTGGTGCAACTTGATTTCTTTTCGGTCTAAGTGTGCCGTACATGACCAAGTTCTTGTTTTTACCATTCACCGGAAACCTCCTCCAAATGCCGGAGCCCAATAATCTGCTCCATTGTCACTCCCAACTTGCAGTGTGCATGATAATGGAACCAGACACAACCCTCTACTCCTTAGGTCCTTCTTTGATTCTTCTTGATAATCCTTTAGATCATTCAAAAGAACACAATCAGATATTGTCCTTCGGAAAATTGAAAAATAAAAAATAAAAAAAGATTCTTTGGGCCGGCAAAAATTAATAATTCAAAGACATAGAACTACTACCTGCTCACTAATTGCCTTCCTCTTCAGGCAGTTGTCATTCGATAGCTGCAATCAACGTTAAAGTAAAAATAATTGACAACGCTAATCTTTATGGTACTAACTTGGTAACTCTCAATTTGTTCAATTTAAAGGTCTTAAACTGAGACTAACTTGATAATAAAAGAATTAAAGGGATAGTGAAATAGGCATTAATTCCCAAGATGGAGTATCAAGTTATTGGATCCAATAAAGCATACCTGACCAGGGTCTTCAGGAAATAAACT
Organism: Nicotiana attenuata; assembly: GCF_001879085.1. NCBI lineage: Eukaryota > Viridiplantae > Streptophyta > Magnoliopsida > Solanales > Solanaceae > Nicotiana > Nicotiana attenuata. Next base: position 151,690 of record NW_017671843.1, on the reverse strand, counting down.
ATTCCTCTCCTGAACCTATAAAGCAAAATATAGTACATATTAATCATTAATCAATAAATGCAACTAATACTGACATGTTAATTCAATTTCACATGCCTTATATGCCACATCTCTACAGAACACAGATATCCACATGCATAACAGTGGTCCGCCCACCTTCCACTATCCCATTAGCCGCGGAGACACCTTCTACGAGGATTTTTCCGAAAAACTATACTCAATTTATTCCAATTTATAGGGTGATATGATGTTTAACAAAGAAAGAATAAATTTTAAAACTTGTGGTCTAACACAAGTCAGAGTCATTTGTATGACCATAAATTATCCCATAAACGATAAAATAAAATTTAAATTATTTCTGAATATGAAAATTATTTTTTGGGGATAGACGTAAAGAGAAAAATGTGTTAAACATAAATATAGATAGTAGAATATCTTCAAATACATATTATGCACCTATTAATTTGATATAAACACTCTGTACAAACAAGTTTTTACCAACTAAATCGTAATAATAAGACACTAATTACAAAAAAAAAAAATTGCATATCCCACACTGACCCCATCGCAACACTCATCACAAAAAAAAAAAAAAACTGAAATTATTTAGTCTCTAAATCGAATTAATGATTTCTTTAGTAGTGATGGTGGTTTGATGGAGTGGTAGGGGCCGAAGAGCCGAGAAATACGCAAGTTTCTTTTTAAGGGGGAGTTTGATTTTTAAACTAAATTAAGGTGTGTAAATGATTTTCACCCAATTTATAATATTCTTACAGATTGTTGATGTTGCTGCCTCATGTTTCCTGATCCACTGCCCAGGTACGGCAAGCTAAGGGCCTGCAATTTTCAAGGGCGTTGAAATTAAGAGAATTGGAATATATTTTTAGAACTTCAATAACTAAAAAGCATGTCTGAAAACTGAATTTTTAACTTTATATGTACATTTACGCCATCACTGTGTTTCATGGTAGTTTGGGAAAATGAAGGAGAGAAGAAATGTCACCTCAATTTGGCTCTGAAGGAATCTGATGTATCCTATAGCTTCTAACAGGACAGAAGCTGTGTCAGTCTGAAAAAGAAAAATTAAAACACATATTGAAAGGGAAAAAAATTAAGAGTGAGAAGATAAAATTTCTTTTTCTTGTTAATAAATAATAACAAAAACTAGATCATAGTCGTTACTAGAGGTGGCAAAATGGTTAAAAAAAATAGTTAACCACCCATATTATTCACTAAAAATAGCGTTGGATAATGAACTTTTTTAAAACGGGTCAAATATGGATAAGAGCTATATTATCCATTTAGAAACTAGATAACCAATGAGTAACTAATGGATAACCAATGGGTCTAACTTTTACATTTGTAAAGCCTCAAAATTGGGGGTTCTTCAAGCTAGGGAGGCTAAGAATTCTCCAAAAGTGATCTTATACAAGAAGTCATGGATAATACGGCCGGTTAACCCATTTTTTATACGTATTGAATATGGGTCGGGTCGGATAATTTTTCTGTTTTTTTATTACCCGTTTTCGATCCGAACCATATCCGATTCGACCCGGCCGTATGCTGCTCCTAGTCGTTACACAGCCATAGGAGTATCATTAGGACACTCGAATTGGCAAGTCTGACCAAACTATTACAGATACTAGCCAAAACATTTTTTAGTTAGCAGACTTATTCCTACTTTATTTGCTATTAAAGGTGCAATTGTGAACAAAGGTGGAACTGGGTAAAGAAAATATCAGAACACTGAAAATATAAGTTTTCATGTCTTCTCTTTAATGGGTAAAGAAACTGTAAAGTGAAAACCCTAAAGGATAAAAGGAGAAACATGAAGACAATAAAGAGAAATGACATCTTTTTAGGAGTATAAAAAACTTCTTTCTATGGGATTCCTTTCAAAGCTAAAGATACATATAATTGTGTGATTATTCCACATTAAAAAGGTAAATCTAGGTCATTAGTCTAGTTAAATTAATTTGTTAAATCTTACCTTCCCAAATGGGGAAACAAGTTGGTGAAGGGCTGTTATCCTGTCCCCCAATTTTTCCTTTCTCACCTGTTTTCAAACCGCAAAAGAGTTACATAGATTTTTGTGGATGTAAAAGAGATAAGAGATTATAGTGAATAATGGTAAGGAAAAGAATCACCATGTATGAAGGTACAGACAATCAAGAAAGACAACAGTGTTGTGACAAAAATGAGAAAGAGATAGATATGGATTAGCTAAAAGGTAGTATACATAATCAGCTTATTTTGATTGGTTTATTAGTATTTACCTTGAAGGTAGACTGAGTTGAAGATGGTTGAACCCTAGCTTTCTTATTAGGTGCCCCGCTTGTAGCTCTACTGTTGCACTTCGCGAAAAGGCAACAAAGAAAGAATTAGTCACTCTTAATCTCCAATTATCTCAAACTAAATTCTACTACTATATATATCTCCATAAAGCAAAATTTAAATTAGAAAAAGATCTTAGATCAAAATAATACTGTAACTGAAACTTAAAGATCATGTATAATTAGTTTTGCAACACAAAAAAAAAAGTGTATGAGTTTTTCAACCAGATGCATATTTATCATACACAAACAGGCAAAATGTCGTACTATAAAAAAAGTTTGCAAGCAATAGACCTCTATTACTTGTTTTGGTTGTGGAG